>NC_030858.1:9598843-9712379 GCF_000208745.1 Theobroma cacao | reverse complement strand
TATATATATATATAAAACAACATGATATAAATATAAAAATTATAAGAAAAATGAAATGACTATTTGAGATATTTTACCTAAAAGGGGCAAAGAGTTGCCTCTTTCTGGTGGATTTTTTAAGTGTGGAGTTCGAGATAGATTTTCATCGAAGTGTCGGGATAAATCTGAACTCTATACTCCAACACCCATTAATTCAAATAATTATTTAAAAAATATAAAATGAAATAATAAATAAATAATAAAAAAAAACAAATAACATGCATTAAAGAAAAATTTTAATAATAAACACGTAAACAAGGTAATAAATTACCTTAAACTATTAAACACATAATTGGATGTATTATGAACCACCTAAATCAACAAACGCGTGCATGTAGATATCATCATTTTCTTTTATCATAGCATGCCACATTTATCGTGTAAATGGGGCAAGAATTCTAATGATAGGATTCCCTTGAGTTCTTCCAAGGATATCTCTAGGTGAGGAAAATTTCGAGACTTCACCAAAACGTTGGGATGGTTTTCGAATGATTTTCCAATAAAAGATTGTCGACCCCATTATTTAAAACAAACAAATCACGATATCGTTTTACACTTGCATCATGTGCATAGGTACAACCGAATAAAGGATTCAATTAGATAACATAATAAAGAATTAATTAATAAGAAGGATTAAGAAAACACAAGAATAAAATCAAGGTAGGCTACAATAGGATAACTTAAGATTGAATGGTACCATTCGTGGAACGGGCGTCACAGAGGTGCTAACCTTTCTCCGTGCGTAACCACACTTCCGAACCCATCTCTAAAAATTGTAGACCAGTTCTCGTTCTTTCGACGGATCTACAATTAATTTAGGACTTCGTTGATTAGAACCGAGTTAATAGGTGACCAATCACACCTAAAATGGATAAAACAAATTGGTGGGGACTCCTAGTTATTCTATTTTGGCCTACGTCTAACGGTTGAGTTCCTGGACCCGCACGTAACGACAACAAAGTTACAAGATGTTCCCTCTCTAAGCTCTCAAAGCACTACTTGCAATTTCAAAGCCTAAAGATCCACTTTTATAGTATAAAAGTCCAAAGTCAAATGTGATTAGGACTCGATGTGGAATAAGAAGTTTAAAACCATACAACTACTCAATGTTGTACACAAACAAGAATTTTAATCAAATAAGATTTAGAATTCTAGTCAACCTAAAACTCAACAATCACAAATCAAACATGTGGCAAAAAAGCAAAGCATCCAATTGAATCACAAAAGCCTCAAAAAATCTCCACAATCAGAGAGCAATGAAAACCAAAAACTATTCTATCATTAAAACCGAAAGAAAGAAAAAACTATTAACGGTAATCAATTTCTTTTATATATTGACAAATTATAATACATCCCTGCATCTTCTCTTCTCCTGTTATTGTTGATGGCTTCATTTCTTGGAGTTATGAATTTCTGTAAGCCTTGAAACGAAAAGGAAAACTTGTTTAGCTAAACCAGAAAAAATATAATATGGTATATGTACAAGAACAAACATATAAGAGTACGAAGGAATTTCAAGAAAACATGCATTAAAACCAAAGGATACAAAGATTGCTCATGTTTCATTTTGTTTTGCACTAACAAATTGATATATAGGTGACAAAATTATCAAATTTTTTATAACAAAAAATGAAAACACCACCATAGTCTAGTACCATTCATGTGACTATTCATACTTTTTTGTTTTTCATACCGAAAACTGAAAACAATTATTTACAGTGAAAGCAATCAAATAAGTTAAAATATCACCTATTTTCATCTAAAAAGCAGCAATAATATTAGAACAATTTTATCCTCGGTTTTCAGAAAAATAATGTCTTACATATGAGCAAGTGATGAACACCATATCCGCAGCGACCCAAGGATTAAAGTTTTTCTCCACCCCATGAACAATCACGTTGCCATCATTGTAGATGTTCCAATTGGTAATTCTAACATGGTTAATCGTAGGGATCTCATCAGCGTAGTTTGCCATAAGCATGGGCCATTGTGGATCAAAGGATGGCAGCATTAAGCAGTTTGAGAAATCTCCACTATCGACTTTCATAGCTACAATTTGATATCGATAATGTGTTCGTTCCCATTTCTTGAACGAGATAGCCTCATCTGGGGGAGCGAATATGGTAATTTTACGACCGCTATATAGAGTAATTGTGTTACTATTTTTTTTGTAGGTACCACTTTTTCGGATTCCAAAATCTGAATGTGAATCTCCATGAGGTATGAGAGAAGGAAGATTTCTGTCAAGAATCAATGCCATAAGTTTGAAACCTGTAAGCCTTAGAGCTTTCGTGATCTTATCAACTTGTATAACTACTTTATGGCTATCTGGTCTCGGTTTGAAATTGGAGTGAAGCTGGTCCCAGCTCAAACCATCGCTTTCTGTCGAGACATGCTGCGAGGTATTAGTTTCATTAGGTGAAGTTTGGGGGCGATAAATAAGTAGGAAGATAATGGCATAGAGGAAGCACTGGAAGATAATAGAATAAAAGAAACGCTTGGAAGCCATGACACGATACAAAATAAGGGCTAATGTGACCATCAAACTTCATAAAATATATATAGATTGGAGTCTCAACAGAGGTTAAATTCTTATTTAGGTACAAGTATAGTTGGACTTGACATCAATTGCCGGGGAACCACTGGAAATTATAGTTTTTTTGTTGCTTGTATTTTTCTCTTAATTAATCAAAAGGTGTTATTGTTCCCCACCAAAAATGAATTACTCCTAACCCAAATACCAATGGAAATCATAGTTCACCTTGTTAGTATATTATTGTCCTTTTTTTCTTAATTAATTAAATAATTTGTTTTTAACATATATTTTGTAAAATTGAAATTAATCATCTATTAGGATTTATGTATTTGACTCAATGTTGGATGTATATATATCTCTCTTTACTTAAAAGAGTCATATTTGAATCCCTCTTCTTCATAATTAAAAAGAAAAACAAAATTATCCGTAAAAATTCAATACATTATGTTGAAAACACAAAAGTTGAAGTATAATTTAACTTATTAGATCCCTTCACTTGTCACGTGACAACAATCTTAACAAGCCAACTATTTTATCTTCAATTTATGTTATATTATGACCTATTGGATGAGCATAGGTTTTCACTTCCTAATCGTTTATTTAAAATATAATATAAGTCAAATTTAATCAGGTAATAAAACACACCACCAAGTAATTAGTTTTTTAATTAATTTTTTCCACGTATTTATTATTCTATATACATTGAATTTGAAAATTATTTGATAGTGATTGTAATTTTTAATCTCGTTAAAAAAGCTTGTTAAATTTTCAATTCCTTTCAAGCAACATCTGTCAACAGCGTACTACTTGATAGAATGTAACACACATCTAAGCTTTAATGCAAGGTAAACTACTAGCAGAGTATACAAGCAGAATGTAAGCAGCCTGCTTTAATTGCTCAGGAATTGCTTTCACATTTTGCATTCTCAACAATAATTGATCCTACTTTTATTAAACACAATGCTACGCAAATTAATGTAAAATCAGGTAAACGAAACTGGTGCAACTAGCTTTGAGCCAATAGTTTAAGACTAATAATTAATGCTAATAATAACAATTACAACCAGCAAAATCTAACTCTAATTAAATAAATAAACAAATAAAATTTCAGAAATAATTAAATATTCTTTGAAGACTTCCAGAAATTGCAATTGAAAAAATTTTGGACTCCATGAACAATGATGTGACCATCATTGTAGATGTTCCAATGTGTTATGTTAACATTGTTGATGGATCCGTAACCATTAACAAGGACTTTGCAATAGGAATCGCATGTGAGCAGCTCGACGCCCCTTTGTACAGATCCTGAATCGAAACCTTCTTTATCGACCCTGGCAGTCACAAACTGGTACTCCAACACCTTCCAATTTTCATCATCGGAGAAAGATTCGTCCACAGGAGCAAATATGGTGATTGTATTGTTGTTGTATATGGTCACACTGTCTGTGGCATAACAAAGGCGACAGCCAGCAGGATACGTACCACCGAATGGAACAACGGTGCGGAGATGGTTTTGGAGAATTAGAGACATGATCTTGAAGCCAGCATCCCACACAGCTTTGATAATCCCATCAACTTCTATGATGGCGTTGGTATCTGATGGCTTGAACATCAAGATGTGCTCTTCTCTTGGTTGCGTTGGAATTTCAGATAATTGGAATGTAGGCAGAGTATGAACAAGGACAATAACAAGAACCAAGGCTAGGGTGTATTTGGATACCATGATCAGGATTCAGAATTAGGATTAATAGAGGAACAAAACCCTAGTTCTGGGAAGGGGGAATTAATGCCTTAGGATTATTGTGTATATAAATAAAAGCAGAGTTGGATTTAATTATAAGATTAGATGTATAATTTGATCAAAACTCAAAAAGTAGGAAGGTTGCTGGCTTCAAATCAAATTATTAAAACTCAAGCTTTTTCTTTTTTTGCTGCTTTCTAAAATTTTACTAATTTGTTGCCAATGCATGGGCTTTTTAAGCTCTCTCTAAAATTTTACTTAATTTGTTGCCAATGGATGGAATCCCCAATACATAGATATGTGCCATCATAATATTACAATTGTGACACGATAAAAGTCAGATTATAATGCAAATTTTGGTTAATAGGCAATATAAAATCAGTTGAATAATTTATTGATAAATGAATAGCTCATAGAACATTAATATTTGAATAATGTTATTCAATATAGAGCTTCATAAAAACTGACTAGACGTAATTTAGAGAAAACTCTACTTATTCAATTATATATATATATATATATATATTAAGCCATCCAACCTAAATCAAAACAACTAGGTGAAGATTTTCCCAACCATATGCGGTCTCTTTTTTTCTCTACCTTTCCTAGTCCAGGCATATATGTATTATTATTATTATNTTTCGATTGATTGATTTTCCTTTTTGACCTATACCGATACTCTCCCCAGTGTAACTTTTAACAAAAAAAAAAAGAATTCCAACCAACCACACAAAAAAAGGAATCCCAACACCTAAAAAACCAAACTATTCAATTACTGTGTAAAAAAAAGCCCAACATCGAAATTTTTAGCACAAAAGAGTTCGTGAACGACCTAAAGTCAACCACGAAACCATCGGTAGATCAACTTATCACAGCCAACCACAACATAATTGGTAGCAATAAAGAAGATAACATCGCTCAACAAGCAAAAGGCACCAGAATCACAAAATAAATGATCCCATAACATCACTATTGTGGAAACTGACCAAGAAACAACAAAGATAAAACTTAGAGAAATTAAGCAAATAGAAAAAACACAAGAATTTACGTGGTTCAGCCTCTTACCTACGTCCACGAAGTGAAACTGTTCTTCTATTATTGAGAAATTAAAGTATAATAAATTGACCTCTATGATTCCCCAAACCAACCCAAGATCCCTTGCACACTTTTCCTCAATAATCTCCTAAGAACACTCACCCAAACCACTCTAGCTCCACCTAGAGCAAAAGACAAAGTTACAAGATGTTCCTTCTCTAGAGCTCTCAAAGCACTATTTACAATTCTAAAGCCTAAAATCCACTTTTATAGTATAAAAGTCCAAAGTAGAATGTGATTAGGACTCGATGTGGAATAAGAAGTTTAAAACCATACAACTTGTCACGACCCGGAACCTCCCTCGGGCCCATGACAACCTCCGCGACGTCTCGATTGATACTTATTACCCGAAATACCAATCGGAACCCCGTAAGGCTTACATATTAGTTTTAAACAATTTCTAGTCGTTTTCGGCTCAAGTAAATCAAAAGATAAAAATATAGCATTTTTATATAAAACAATATTTATAGAAACACGTGTAAGAAATCTTTTGTAACTTAGAAGTAAAATAAATTCATACATCCAATAATTTACAAAGTTATAACGTACAATAATAATTACAATGACAAGTAGCCCATAACTACACCAAGTGTTGGTGATAGTAACCTACTGTCTGTGTGATAGAGTGGTCAATTGGAATCCTCGACAAAATCAGTAACTACAAGCTACCACAGGCCTGAAATATTTGGAAAGGAGGTGGGTGAGATTTTGGAATCCCAATGAGTAAACAGACATTATCATAAATATCTAAAGGCGAGTAACATGGAGGCAAGTTTAAACAACAAATTACAAACCATTTCATAAGGTTTTCAATTTATTTCTTAAACCATAAAATATTAGTAATTTACCAGAACAGTTATTAAGGCTTATAACTTTTATTAAAAACAGGGCTAAAGCCAAAACTAGTCCTCGGGGATACCTTGACCGAGGCATCTAACCGAGTCCGCTAAGATTGTTAAGATATTTACATGTTAAACACATGTTAGTTTTGAAAACAAGCCGTTCCTTGGCGTTGGCCGAGTTACACATTCACGTGGGGGTTCGACGTGAAGTGAGCTCTAATACTACCCTGAGAGTTACCCTCCTCGCCTCTACAACTGGAGTAACTATATAATCGGGTTTACCCTGCCCCTCTAATAAGCAGTCCACGGAAACCGGTCACTGCAGTGACTAAACCCACCAATTTTAATAAAATTTCGACAGTATAATGTGGCTTTTATTTATTTGCCCACCCTGCATAGTAAAAAACAGCTTACATAAATTCCCAATACAATTATAACATATAGCCACATATACTCATATATCATAAGCCATTCATAGGAAAATATATATTTCAAAATAATTGGCAGCCTCTATTACTCAATTTCATAATCAACACAATATATTTTTATTTGTCACATTTATTTCTAAAACATCAAAAATCCCATTTTAATCTCATTTTCGTTTCATAAAATCCATGAAGAGCATTTAAAAATAAACTCTAAATAATTTACAATAATAATAGGTTTACTCACCGTTTGTACAAATTAAATGCTTTCTAGGTGCCCCAATCACTGTTCGTCGGGTATGACTTCCTTGCCTTTACCGAAAGGCTCTCCTCCTCGACACATTGCAAAAATTTCACAATTTACCACATTGATGCTAAATCACTATATAATTGACTTAAATCCTATACTAATGCATGGTATGAAATGCAATAGCCTAAAACGGCTTAAACGCGATATTAACCTATTTTTAGCACTTTACCCGATAAATTACTAACGCGCTCTATTTTAGCTCTAAATTGTCCCATTTTCTCTCCAACATTTCTAACCATTAAATATCAGCCAATAACCTTCTAAAATCACCAAAATCAGCTCACTTTTCTCCTTGAAAAATTCGGTCAAAAATGAGACATTTATTTGGTAAATCTTCCACTTTGTTTTTCTATCACATTTAACCATTTTTCATCATTTTTTCTTCATTTCTCTTAGAATAAAAATCAGTTCATCATTATTGTACATCATTGAACATTCAGCCAAGGGTGGGTATTGTGAAAATTTCATGCTTTCTTGCCCAATTTGATTTCTATACACATTTAACTAACTAAAACTACCAATTTAACTAAAAATTAAAACCTAAAAATTTCAAATTCCTCCCCCTTGAATTTCGTCCAACCCTTGATATCACTGTTTAATCTCTCTCATCAAGCATGCTAATGGAAACAAAGGCATAAGAAAGGTAGAAATCAAGCTAAAGACGAAAAATCTTACTGTTAGAAGCGTAAACGGTCGAAAAACGCGATTTCCCCTTTGAATTTTCTAGGTTTCCTTTAGTTTTTCTCTTTTCTTCCTTTCCTCTCTATTTTCTCTCTTGTTCTCTCCTTATGGCCGGCCATCACTTAATATGGGGTTTAAATGGGCTGACTTTTCATTAAAATAATATTAAATCATTAAAAAGTGTCATGTGTCACTTTCCCATTGGCCCTTTTTTAAATTTCGTCCTTTAAACTTCAATTTTTCACCACTTAGAATACCATAGTTATTCATACCAAAAATAAATAAATCCTATAATTTTGACAAGTTTTGGGTGGTGAAAATTACGGTTTTTACCCCGAGACGACAAAATTATCGTTTTGCCCCTATGTTACGAAAATTGCCGGAATTGAAATTTTTCACTTCCTATCATTAAATTATACTCCAAATAGTTAATCTTGATAAAAAATTTCACTCCATGATCAAATTATTATCTTAGGTGACAAAATGACGATTTTACCCCTGAACATCAAAATTTCCAATTTTTTCTCAAATGAACCCTCGAACTCCGAACAATCATTTTTAGTCATTCCTGGACTGTAAAATATTAAATTTCATCCTACGATTCCTATTTGAACTAGTTCGAGGTTAAATCAACTCAAGTGTACCGTTAGGTACAATACCGAGTTTCGTCTATTCTTAGGACTTTTCTAGCGTAATAACATGCTACTCAGTGCATGTATGTCATGACATGTGTTTATAGAGTTGGGTTTTACACAACTACTCAATGTTGTACACAAACAAGAATCCTAATCAAATAAGTTTAGAATTCTAGTCAACCTAAAACTTAACAAATGTTCACCTTTGACTTGAATTCAAACTCCTTAAACCTCTTCCACCAATCGCACTTAATTACAACTTCCTAACTCCACCTACTTTTCAACACCTTAAATAACTCTCCAAACATAAGACTTTCCAAATCATTAGCCTTTATAATTACCACGACTACACATACCAAATCAAGCATGGTCCAACACTTGATTCCACAAAACGACCAATGCACCTGTGTAGTCGTCCAGTCAATGGCACTAATTGACTTCGAAAAGGGACCTCGATAACCCTTCCAATTCACTACTGGCAAGATTTTTCATCCTTTCACCATCATCTACACCATGGGAACCTTTCATCACCTCTTTGGCAAATGAAATCTCACTTTGGTAGCTACCATCTCCTATGCATTGTTCTCATCCCTTTAAGGCCTCGCATTTTAGATGATGCAAGCCATTATGCAAATTCCCCCTCATCAGGACCATGTCGCCTTGTGTGACTTTTACCACTCCATCAAAAGCAGAATATCCATATCCTTTGGAGTCTAACAGGCTCAATGATATTAGATTCTTACGCATCTTTGGGACATAAGCCATACCACCCAAAGAACGCACAACCCCATCAAACATTTTGATTTTCACCACTCTAAGACCCATGGCCTTCACTACTGACTTATTACCCAAAGTCAAATTCCCAGCCACCCCTTCTTGAAGTAAATCAAAACAATCTTTTTGATAACATATGTGAGTGACAAAAGTAGAATCTAAATACCAATCAAAATTTGCATCCATATTTTCTGAGATTGTAAAGACATCACAATCATCACCTTCAGCAATGAAAGCACACTCACCTTTGCTCTTGTTACTTTCATCTCCTTTTGTAGGACAATCCCTTTTAATATGTCCATACCCTTTGCATTAAAAGCACTGAACATTATTGGATCTAGACTTGCCACCTTTAGATCCCTTACCAGTTGACTTCCTCCTATGAACCTTAGTTACCAATGCCAAGCCATTTGGATCTCTATCCCCTTCCTTACTTTTCTTTCGGGCTTCACGAGACATTAACGTTGCTTGTGCTTATTCTAACGTTATTGTATCCATCCCACATATCAAAGATTCCATAAATACCTTATAGGAGTCTGAGAGCGAAGCCAGGAACAACAGTGTCTTTTCCTCTTCCTCCACCTCCACATTAACCTTCTTCAACTGATCAATGATCCCATCGAATTCATTCATATGCTTCATGAGATCTCCATTCTCCTCTATCTTTAAACGATACAACTTTCGCCTATGTTATAATTTGTTGGAAAGACTTTTCGCTAAGTAAATCTTTTCTAACTTTGCCCATAACTTTGGAGCAAAATCCTCATCAATAACATGGTTAAACACATTAGCTCCAATGCAAAGCTGAATAGTGCTCACACACCTTTGCTCCAACTCTGCCCATTCAACATCCTTCATGTCATCTGGTTGCCCTTCCTCCTTTCCTAGCAAGGGGTGCATTAAACCTTGCTGCATAATTAGATCTTTCATCCTTCTTTGCTACTACGTGAAACTAGTCTTCCTATCAAACTTCTCAATTAAAAAATTCGTAGAACTAGTAACTTTTGACATCCTTGTTGAATCTTGAATTTACTGAATCCGAAGCTCTGTTACCAGTTTGTTGTGGAAATTGACCAAGAAACATCAAAGATAAAACCTAGAGAAATTAAGCAAATAGAAAAAACATAAAAATTTAAGTGGTTCGGCCTCTTACCTACGTCAACGGAGTGAAACTGTTCTTCTATTATTGAGAAATTAAAGTACAATAAATTGACCTCTATAGTTCCTCAAACCAACCCAAGATCCCTTGCACACTTTTTCTTAATAATCTCTTAAGAACACTCACCCAAACCACTCTAGCTCCACCTAGAGCAAAAGATAAATGTAGACACCCATTCAATAAAAATATAAATAAATAAATAAAAATAAATCTAATAAAAAAAGAAAGAAAGAAGAGTTTGGAAATTAGCATGGCCTCCACAGTCAATAAAAACAGAGCATTAAATGCTCCTCCGGCTGTTGGGATTTGAAGATCTTTCTGACAGATTTATTTTTAACTTAAAGGCCACCCCAAAAATCATACTGAACAGAGCATGATTGCCCTCTCTGATTGTCTAAAACTTTGGACAACTGGGTTCTATAAGGACCTTAAAATTTCTAAAGCAAAGGTGAGATTTTTGAGAGAACCAAGAAACAACCCAGAAAACCCAATCTTTCCAGATCAAAATGCAACAAAAAAAATCCCATTCTCAAAACCAACAAAATCACAAAATCAGATCCAAAGGTCCTAAATTCTACTAGAAAACTACCCTAGCCACAATAAAAACAATAAATCAAAATCAATAAAAATAAAGCAAAAACAAATAAATAAACAAAAAAAAATTAGTGTTTTAAAAAAGGGGTTGATTTGTGTGGGTGTGGGAGGCCGACGACAAAAGGGGGCGACAGAGAAAGGGAGATTTAGGATCTAGGACCGTCGATCTGTGACGGTAGGGAATAGAAAGAAGTCACCGACCAACGAAAAGGAAAAAGAGAGGGAGAGAAGTCACCGATGGACAAAAAGGAAAAAGATAGGGAGAAGAGAGAGAGAAGGGAAAGTTTTAGAGACAAAGTAGAAAGGGTTACAGCTAGAGAGAGAAAAGAAGGCAAAAAATAAGAAGATAAGGGAAAATGAAGGTTTAAACATTAGGGTTAGGATTTTCAAAACGACGTCGTTTTGGAAAATTACAGTCTGCCAAACAAGCACCCAAAACGGTGCGTTTTGAGCTCTGCCTTGTGGGCCTTAGGAAGCAGATCCGGCATAGCAAATTTGGGCTTCTGTGGGTCACTAAGTTGGGCTAATCTGAGCTCGAAAAGGTATAATCTTTCTTTTTGGTTTGGGCTTGTTTCAATTGATTTTGGGTCTAGCCCATTTTGTTAAATAAAATACATTTTTTTGTTATAATTTAAACCATATTAGGAAAGGTTATATATATATATATAACACAAATGCTCATTTTAATAGTTAAAAATACAAAATAAAAATAATAATAAAANAAAATAATAATAAAAATGCAGAGTTTAGAAGAACATATATATATATATATATATAATAAGTAAATAAATAGTAAGAAAACTAATAATAGATTTAGTTTGGTTAAAAATAGCAATAATAATAAGCAAATGAGAGGAATAAGAAAAAAGAAAAGAAAGAAATATTCATATTTAGATACTTGTAAATGTAATATATATTTTAAAAAAACAACATGATACAAATATAAAAATTAGAAGAAAAATGAAATGATTATTTGAGAGATTTTACCTAAAAGGGGCAAAGAGTTGCCTCTTTCTGGTGGATTTTTTAGGTGTGGAGTTTGAGATTGATTTTCATTGAAACGTCGAGATAAATCCGAACTCTATAATCCAACACCCATTAATTCAAATAATTGTTTAAAAAATATAAAATGAAATAAAAAATAAAAAAAGAAAATAACTTGCATTAAAGAAAAATTTTAATAATAAACACGTAAACAAGGTAATAAATTACCTTAAACTATGAAACACATAATTGGATGTATTATGAACCACCTAAATGAACAAATGCGTGCATGTAGATATCATCATTTTCTTCTATCATAGCATGCCACATTTATCGTGTAAATGGGGTAGGAATTTCGATGACGGGATTCCCTTAAAGAACTTGTAAAGATGAGTTCTTCTAGGGATATCTCTAAATGAGAAAAATTTTGAAACTTCACCAAAGCGTTAGGATGGTTTTCGAATGATTTTTCAATAAAAGATTATCGACCCCATTATTTAAAACAAACAAATCACGACATCATTTTATGCTTGAATCATGTGCATAGGTACTATCGAATAAAGGATTCAATCGGATAACATAATAAAGAATTAATTAATAAGAAAGATTAAGGAAATACAAGAATAAAATCAAGGTAGGCTACAATAGGATAACTTAAGATTGAATGGTACTGTTAGTGGAATGGGCGGCACAGAGGTGCTAACCCTTCTCCGTGCGTAACCGTACCCCCGAACCCATCTCTAAAAATTATAGACCAGTTCTTATTATTTCGACGGATCTAAAATTAATTTAGGACTTCGTCGATTAGAACCGAGTTAATAGGTGACTAATCACACCCAAAATAGATAAAACAGATTGGTGGCGACTCCTAGTTATTCTATTTTCACCTACGTCTAGCGGTCGGGTTCCTGGACCCGTATTTAACGACAGCTTGGCGACTCCGCTGGGGACATCGAGAGTCAAGTCATTAATTAATCATAAGTTATCTTAAGCTTTAAATAATTTGGTGTTTTCTCTAGCGTCAAGTATTTATCTTGCATATTTTTGTTTAATGCATTCATTTATTTTGCTATTATTACTTTACTGTCTTTAATAATTGTGGGGATTTTAGGATAAGGGGAGTGTGAAATTATTGGTCCGAGGTCGATATATTCCTCCTTACACACAACAAATCTTGCATTCATGCATAAGCCTTCTACCCGGGCCTTGTCCTTAATTAGGAGGGGGTTAAGTAGTTACGCTCTCATGAGGTGATAACCTTCGCATGGGCTAGTGAAGGCTTCAACTCAGATCGAACGCAGTCCATTTGAAGCCTATAATGGGTGAGGACAAGGGTGCCTTACTAGTCCGTGTGGACGACAGTGAGAAGCGATTTGGGAACCTTTAGCTCCATTTTCGACCTGAACTCAGCATGTAAAATACCGAGAGTCACCTTGCCTAAGTAAAGCTTCACCCGTGAGAGAATACCCTCTGATTAGGTACACAGAAGGAATGGTCATATTCCCTCTACCTTAAATTTTTCTCTGTAAAATAATGAAGGTATCTCTCGTATCCATGTTATTAATTTCATTAGAATTACTCTTGATTTTTCTTGTATATACTAACTTAAACCTGTTTCCATTTTTGCATGTGCACATTTGCATCATACTTTTGTATCTAGGAAAAGCATTTGTCACTTGACAACTATTGACAAAGTACATCCAATTGCATCCATGGAGTCATCATAGCCACCTTCAAGCTACAACAGAATATATGAAGTGACTCAGCACATGGCGAGTGCCCAACAAAGTGAGGGGGATTGCTTGCCAAAAGATCACATCTCATCACTACTAGATAGGGTCCACGTTGATCTTAAACAGTATGACTTCACCGATCTGCTTGACATATGGGATAGGTGGGATGCCACCACTCGAGTGAATTTTGATAAGAAATATGGCCATATAGCTCAACTCCTTAAGGTCCAGATTGATGAACAGTTATTGAAGGCCATTGTGCAATTATGGGACCCGTCGTATAGGTATTTTGTGTTTAATAAGGTGGATATGGTCCCAACAATCGAAGAATACTCAACTCTCTTTCAAATTGATCTTGATAATCTAGATAAAATATATTTGAGAGGACAAAAGACTGGGCACAGGCGAAAGCTAGCTAAGATGATGGGTATTACTTCGGGGGAAGTTAACCAAAACCTAAGGAAAAAGGGGGACAATGAATGTATCCCATGGAGTTTTCTACGTAGCTATATCATGAAGCATCAGGACACCGAGCAAGGACAACTAATGATGGCTTTAGGAATTTATGGGTTAGTGATCTTTCCCAAAGTCTTGGGGCATATAGAGGTCGAAATGATAGATTTCTTCGAGCAAGTTATCAACAAGGCCAACCCTTCGCCTTCAATTCTAGCAGAAACTCTCATATCACTGAATTATTGTCTGAAAAAGGGGGAAGGACGATTTGTGGGATGTGCATAGCTTCTTTCCATCTAGATAGTAAGTCACTTTAAATGGAAGGTCAAAAAGTTTAGAAAGCCATTTCATCCGCAAAGTGCCCCTATTATAGAATTTTGTGAAAGTAAATGGCTGACAAACAAAACTAAGGAGCAATGGATTTCTAGGCTTAGGAAACTCATAAGCGTGGAGGTAACATGGAGAGCTCCATGGATGCCCCATCGCCTAGTCATGTATAAATGCGAGGATGAACCTTGGGTACCATTAATTGGGCCATGGGGAGCGATCAGCTATGCCCCAATCATGGTGAGAAGATAATTTGGGTTAGAGCAATTTGTGTCTATGACACACCGACTTAACACTTTGGAGTTTGCTTATGAAGACCCAGGTTTTCTGACAAGGATCGAGGGGATTGCACGAGCTTGGAAAAAGACAAGTCGAGTCGACCAAGGAAGGTACACTGATGAAATTACTACTAGGTATCTGGTGTGGCATGCTCGACAAGTTAAGGATGTGGTATACCCGAAGGAAGATGGACCTCGTGGCCCAATCGATCCGAAACCTCGAGATGCTTTGCTCGAAAGTGAATTGGCTCGAAAGAAGTCTGAAGCTGACAACACCAATTGAAAACAACAATACAAAGATCTCCAAAAAAGGTGTGAAAAGATGAATATAGAAGCAACCGAACAAAGAAAGAAAATTCAAAAAATAGAACGTGATTGGGAAAAAAAGTATGAGAGCCTGAATAACGAGTTTTCTACCACGACCAGTGAACTCCAAAGGGAAATACAAGCGAAAGAAAACCAAGGCAATGAGCTTCAAGCGTACAATGATGGACTGAGAAATCAAGTGCGATTCTAACAAAAGTCCATCTAATTACTAAGACAAAAGTATGAAGAGCTCAAAGGGGTCATGACGACTTATCAACAGGAATAGGAACACCTAAAGCAAGAGAGCACTTGGTTTCAAGAGTGGGGTGAATCCTACAGACAAGCTTATGTGGAAAAACACAACCAGATGGATTACTTGGTTAGGCAAATCAAGGAAGTGGCTTATAAGGCAAGAAGCATGGCTAGGAAAATAGACATATTGAGGAGTCAAGTCTTTCCGATTGGGAAACAAGAGTAATAGTTGATTAAGTATCTTGATGAAGTGTATAACCATTATGAAAAAATTATTGAATATTTCTAGATATAAAAGATGACTCCTGAATTGTAATCAAAGACAATATATTATGCAATGGATTACTTTGTTGATGGGTATTATGTGACAAATACTTTTAGTGCATGATCATTCATTTATACATGCATACATCATCATTTCATGATAATGAGCGTTTTCGCCTATAAATAAAGATAATGGGTGCATTTTTTCATCTCATTCATGCATTAAAAATGCATCTAATTCATGTTTATGATTTAAAAATAAGGATTCCAAGATAGATCGACAACCTCAAATCAGTGACCAGCATGTTCATTACACATCAACGAGCAAGAATCATGGAAAAAGAACAAAAGGAGCGAATGGATAAAATGGAAAAAGCTCAAGAGGAAATGAGAGAACAGTTAACAAAGATGATGGAATTGATGATGAGCTTTAGTAAAGGAAAAATAGTGGTTGAAGAATCAGCTCCACCAGAAAACCCATCGGCACAAGACACTAGAAACTTAAGGGATGATCCACCTTATCCCTTGGGGTTCACTCCACCCCATGCCTAGACTTTTCCAAGGGTCCACCCTCAAGTGACGTCATCCAGTTATTACAATATATTACCCCCGATGAGCCATCAACCGACTCACAGGCAATTTGGGACAAATCCTACTGAACTAATACATGTTCCAGATTTAGACAATCCAAAGGAGCAAAAAAAATTAAGAAATAGTTCATCAAAAACAAGAGAAATTGATAAAGACCAGAAAAAGTACAATATGTTGGAAGAGCGCCTTCATGCTATCGAATGAGTTGATAGGTTCGGCACTATAGACGCAGTCAACTATGCTTAGTGCTTGATGTGTTGATAATTGCCAAGTTCAAGGTTCCAAATTTTGAAAAATATGACTGAACGAAGTGTCCCATGGCATATATTACCATGTATTATCGAAAAATGGCTACACAGTCTCATGATGACAAGTTACTGATCCATTTCTTTCAGGATAACTTGATTGGGTCAGCTGTTCGGTGGTACGTACATTTGGATCGAAATCATATTAAAACTTGAAAGATCTAGCAAGAGCCTTCATAGCCTAATACAAGCATGTGGCTGAATTAGCTCTTCATCGGTTGCCATTGCAGACTATGGAAAAGAAGCAAAGTGAGAGCTTCAATGAGTATGCCCAGAGGTGGAGGGATATAGCAGCGCAAGTTCAACCACCTCTCACTGATAAGGAAATGATTGTGTTGTTCATAAACACACCCTGAGCTCCATTCTATGAGTGTTTGATCGGCAATGCCAAGAAAAAACAAAATGACATAGTTAAGGGCATTTTGGTAATTTTACTAGAAATGGATAAACTTAAGCCATAAAAATCTAAGTTTCTAGGATGTTTTTCACATTTCCAACACTTCTTCTTCTTCTTCCATGTTCTCTCACCCCCCCCCCCATGGAAGTTTGCCTTGAATTTTCATATATTTCCTTGAGATAACCCCGATTTTCATGTTTTTGTGCACCCTTTCCCAAAGTTCTTTGTGTTCTTTTACTTTTTCACCATAAAACTCTAAAAAACCATTTCTTATTACACTCTCTCACTAGCTGGACGTTCTAGAGAGAGTGTGTGAGATTTTCATGATTGTTTGAAAGCTTTTGGGAAAGAAATTCAATTACAAAGCTACCAAGGTGAGTAGTGAAATTGAGTTGGATTTTTTTAAGTTGTTGAGAATGTTTAGTAATTAGATTTGTGAGAATTTATTTGTTGGGATTATTATTCATTTTAGTGTGACTAGAGTATTACAAATAATAGTCATTAAATGGCAGTTGGGAGCTAGTTAGGAATAACTAGCTAAACTTGAATTAGAAAATAGCTTTGAGAGTGTATTAATGCCAATTTGGGTTGGTTGTCATGTTGTGTGTGCGTAGGTTCCAACAAGGCCTCACATGTCCATTTGGAGCATTAGTTGAGGTTAGAGTCAAGCAAAACAATCAACAAGACCGGTGAGTGAACTTGCATTTCAAAATTGTTTTGAAAAATAGAATTGTGTTGAGATGAATTATTTGAATGATTTTATCCAACTTTTCATTAAAAATGGGTGCTTAGGAACCAGCCCATGATAAATGTTTTGATGTTGCTAAAATGTGAAAAGTGCAAAAAGATGAATCCATGTGCTTCTATATTATGTTGGCATGTATATATATATATGGAAATATGTTGTGCATTGATGAATAATGTTGTGTGATAATATTGACTCGGCTATGTACGAGTAGGGAGTGCGCATAAGCCGATGATGATGATAACCCGGCTATGTGCGAGTAGGGATTGCGCATAAGCCGATGATAATTATGACCCGGCTATGACGATGAATGAAGTTGGGTGGTGTACTTGTTGATATATGTTTATATATGTATATGTGATAGCAAGTTTATGATTATAATATGTGATTGTTTTGAATGTTGATAACTTGATTATTGTCAATGTGTTCACTTTGATGTGCAATATGGGAGGGATGGATTTTGTGGCATGTGAAAACCCCTTATTTGTTATTTGCCCTGAATCTTGCATTCTCACTACAGCAAGAAACTCTCAGGTGGTGGGGGCATAAACCAGCCTTGATTTTCGATGCAGCAACGAGGAAATTTCGCTGCAGCGAGAAACTCTCAGGTTCTGATGCAATGCTTTCACTTCGGTGAAGATTGTGACTACTTTCCCTTCCGAACTGGGAAAAGTGGTAAACATCAAAGTTGTATCCCTATCTCTTAGCTTTCTAATGGTTGAAAAATTAGGTCAATTGAACTTTTGTTATGGGAGATATGCTCAAAAATTGAAACATATGCAAACTAACACTATTTCTCACTGCAACGAGAAACTTTCTATTTTGGCCCCTGAATCTCGCTGCAGCGAGAAACTTGCTGCCATTTAATTTTGACATATTTTTCACCCATTTAACTTCATGGGTTGATCTTGGGTTTTTACAACACTATGAGGTTATTAATCAAATTTTGATAATTGCATTATTTTTGAAACAAGTGCATCATGATTTCTAAATTCTTCCTATTGATTGCTTGTTCCCTTCTTATGTTCACTCACTGAGTTTTATACTCACGTTTTGAAAATTCATGTTTTCAGATTTGGAGGTAGTTGGACCTAGATTAAGTCACACACATATGCTCGCCTTCTTGGTAGGTACTATGGCATCTCAGTAGCTATATCTTCACCTAGAGTCACTTCACTGACAATCAAGAGTCTTATGCTTGTGTACATGTATAAGTAATGAAGACCACTAAGATTCATGTTGAAAAATCAAATATGAATATTTGATTACTGAAGCCACTAGAAGGTGGTAAATGAGTAATACTATGTTAGCATAATACAATTGTGAGTATCGAGTTACTATAAAATGTTATTGAAATATTTTTAGTTGAGAATTACAATATGGGTTTGAGAAATGATGGTTTGGAATGATGATCGGGATTGCATAAATAGGCTTGCTTGGGCTTAATAGGCTATGCCCATTGGGCTCATGCGTCAATCATAGCTTGAAATTTGGGCTATGACAAAGGTGGTATTAGAGTAAGGGTAGTAACCCGATCCCTGGGAACTCTCGCATGTTAACAGGGGTGAAGCATAACTCTCTGCCCAGGGGCTTATAGGGATGGATGCTTCGTGATCTTCCACCTTATGAGTGCTTTGATAGGTACCATTTGTTACCTTCGTAGCGAAGGGGGATGCTCCATGATCTTCCACCCCCTAGTGACAAATGTGATATCAGAGATCTAGGTTTAGTTGAGTCATAGGGATTCTCGTGTCAGTCAGCGAAATTGTCGAAGTTAATGTATAGTCTTGTTTATGGTTTGTAGCTACAGCTTAAATCATAGACAATAGGCTATATGAACTCCTATTTTTAGTAACTTACCCTCTTGCTAACATTATGCAAAGGTCATAAGTGGTGTCGTCCGAGTTTGAGATGCCACCCGAGACACGAGCTATTATTGGGAAGATTTTTAAGCAAATGCTCCTAATGAAAGGTCAATATAGTGATATATTCCTCCGACTAAGGATAGAGGAAAGTGGAGTTAGATTAATAGGTCTATAATAGCCTGTTCATTTGACAGGGTTAAAAGTTGAGCCCAAGATTGTCAACAAAGAGAAAATTCAATGACTTTTAATTGTATTTGAGGTCAATATAAAATAGCACGTGTGATAATGGTAACAAAGGGCGCACTTTGATTAAAATGAATAGTGATGGTTTTAATTCACTTTGAGTGTATAAATTTAAGCATTTAGGGTAAGAGTAAACCAATATTTGTGTGCACCGATGTAAATGCACTATGTTAAGTGAGCTTGTTATGCCATATATAAATGGTGTTGGGCTTCCGAAATAATTTACATGTGAATATGTGTGTAGTAGCCTAGATGGAGTTGGTTTTGATTCTAATTAAGTAACTGCGAGATTCCAAGGCTTGAATTGAATTATTGTAGTTTATGGTTATAATTGCATGAATTCGCTCAAGGGTGAAAATCGTTGATTATTATAATTAACGTATGGTCATGAAGTAAAAGGCTAGTAAATGATCTACTCTAAGGATGAGCTTGAATTTTGCCATGCTTAATGTGGAGCCAAAGGATTAAAAGACTAGATGTTGATTTAGCAGTTTGAAATTAAATGACATGGAAATGACAAATTTAGTCTAAGTGCCATATGGAGTTCTATATGAAGATCGATATATGAATTGCTTTAAAGGTCAATTTAAATAAAATATGTTTGGTTCAATATGCAACCTATGATGTAAATTATTAGTCTTGAATGTGACTTCTTCAAAGGTAAGGAACTTAAAACATGTGGATTTCGGATATGCTCTAAGAGGAAGTTTCTACATCCTAAGCTTAAGAAATTTTAATCTTATGACTGCAAAAGCAAGATACAAAAGTTTAGTGATTTGTCTATCTTATGGATGTAATTGGTTAAGAATTGATGAGTAAAGTCAAGATTTTAACACTAAGTGGTGTACAATTTCATATATGTGTACCTAAGAGTAAATTTGAAGATCATTGCTTAATCAATTTACACCGAATGTTGTGGTAAAGGTGTATGAATGTTAGTAATGAAGTATGTCCAAAGTGAGATATGTGGAGACTAATGTTCCAATCGCAAACTTGTGATAGAAAGCTAGTTTTACAAATTGTGATTTTATGATCATGAAATATATGGAGGTTACCACTATGTAAGCATACACTTGAAGTTGTATATCTTGTGATTTGCATTCATCGTATGGAAGGAGATATTCCATAGCAGGATTTCGCCTAATTGGTGACTACATGACTATAGGCTTGGCATGAGATTGAGAATGCCCTGGCATAAATGTGGAATGTATTATGAAGGGTTGAAAAGCCACATATACCTTAACAAGGTCAATAAGACAAATGATGGGTGAAACATAGATGTTGTTATAACGAGCATAAAAAGCTCAAGGATAATTAATGCAATTATATTAAGTTAGTTTGGTTCGGTCCGAAATAAGAGTAAGGACATCTTGAAAGATCTTAAAATAATGTTCAATGGAGTTAATGAGCTAAATGTTATCGAATATATATTAAATTGTTAAAGTTACGCGTGACTTTGAAGATAAACCTTTGATTGTCTGAGTCCTCAATAGAATTCTATTAAAAGATGTGTTCAAGCATTTTGGAAGTGTATTGGAAAACATAAGAATAATATACTAGTTTGACTTGCTATAAGAGGTCGCATTTGGATGGCCATGAGTGGCATGTGAACAATCAAGCAGTATAAAGTATGTGCTCATAAAGGGAGCTATGATTGGTAGATAAAGGTGGAACTTTAAATTTCATTGTCATAGTTATTAGATTATATTTTGTATTATATGATATAGCGTACAACATCAATGATGAGATTGTGTTCAATGCTTTAGGCCTTGAATTGTAAGTTATGGACATATATCCACCTTATGAATACCCTATGAGATAAATTCGAAAGATTTTTCACAATGAGAAAACATTAAAACTCAAGGAGCAAATGGCTATATAGTTAAGTTGGGCTCATGACTGATATGTCACATAAGTATGAAGATATGACACAAGCATAAGTATAATTGGAAATGTTGGCTTGAGGCAATGATTATCCTACTGTTTTGTGGACTTGATGAGGTTCTGGTCTCGACGTAATTGTAGACGCAAGGCATAAATTGTGAAATGCTCTTCCCCCACAAGTTCTAATTTATTTTGAGTAATTATCAAGGTAAAGTGCCTGATAGGGATAGGCAAAGGTTGAATTATGCTTCAAATGTTTAGAGAATGAGGGTGACATGATTTGATTAAATGATATTACTATTGGTGAAGGAATAGAAATATGCTATGGGAATTGCAGAGATCTACCTAGACAAGAGATGATGATTTGAGAATTCAAGTACTCGTATATGAGTAAAGATTTGGTAATGAGACATGACCTAAAGTTGGAATACTACAATATGAATTTTGGCTAAGAAAATCGACTTATAAAACACATGATGTTTGGAGATGGTGCCAATTAGTGGTTGACTCTCGTATGAGAATAGAATATTGGGATTAGCTTTGTGTATTCACCACAAATGATGAGTATGATCTAACCAATAGAAGAAATTATTCTAAACTTGATTGTTGGTTATTTTGGTTTTACAGATAGGTTATTGAGCTTGGTATGCCTAAGGGTATGCCTAAGGCCATTCAAAGTTAAAAGTTTTGGAAATATATATGTATGGATATATATGTTGCATATTGGTATAAAAACTCATGCGGAGTTAGTTATAATTTGATTCGATGATGATATTCTATCAATGGTTATAGTGCTAGATAATGATTAAGATAATTTATCGTTGATTTTGGCAGTGAACAAGTGGGTTATAATACTGATAGCTTAAAAGTAAGTATTTATACTTTTGGTATAAGTTCCTCAATTTTTATTATATCGTGATCAAACTTGGTGTTTTGATATAGCTTGAGAGGCTTGGCATATGAACTAGCTTAACTGTGAGCTAGAAATTGTTAGGTTATTATGAAGTACACAAATAGAGAAGTATGACATGAATTTAATATCCTAAAGGGCAATGGAAAATGATGTATAAGTTTGGGTATAGCTTCAATATATATAGTTTTGATATATAAAGATGTGGGGAAAAGTTTATAGCTTATGCATAAATGTGTGCATTTGAATGCGTATAATTAAAAGTGTAAAATCTGCCTTGATTGGTGTAAAGCTCATGATTCAAAATGAATGATTATGGATTTAATTTTCTAAGGTAAAAAGGACCAAAGAAAGTTAATATCAAAAAGGTCTTAATAGATGATTCTTAAATTTTAAAGTGCACTTAAGGAGAGATAAATATTTTGTTTGATTTTCATATTGATAAACTAATGAGGCCATGAGATCTGATGTTTCGAATAAATTTGAGAAATATCAAGTTAGATATGTTGAGTTTTCTATAAGATTGGAAGTTGATATGATGCATGAACCAAGATTCTATGTTAAGAATGCCCAACGAAAATGATGTGGTAGAACTTTAGAACTTTGATTATTCACCCTACGTCGATTTGAATTTGATGACGAATTCGTTTTAAGTGGGGGAGACTATAGTATCCCGTATTTTTGATACGGTGGCTAATAAAGTTTACGGATGCCAATTAAGGTTAAGTATTGAGTTAAAAAGGGTAATTTAGAAGTGAACCTGTGAAATCTCGACCTCTAGAGACCCGTAACTAGAAGTAGACGCAATAACACGGACCAGGGGTAATTTCATCATTTCTCCTGGTCAGCCCCTGAAATTTGTTTTCTAATGTTATTAAGGTCCAAGTAGGCCTAAGGAATGAATGAATGAGGATAAGATAATGAAGAAGATAGAAATATCGATAATTTTCATGGTTAGGGTAAAACAGTCATTTTATATCTTGGGTTGAATTTTTTTAGTTTTCATTAACCCAAGTATTTTTAGACCCTTATGGACCTTGTCTTAGTGTTAAAGAAGTAAAAAGATTGTATATAAGCAATGGAAAAAACAAAATGACATAGTTAAGGGCATTTTGGTAATTTTGCTAAAAATGAATAAACTTAAGCCATAAAAATCTAAGTTTCTAAGATGTTCTTCAAATTTCTAGCATTTCTTCTTTTTCTCCTTCCTCTCCCACGTTCTCTCACCCCCCCCCCCCCCCCATGGAAGCTTGCCTTGAATTTTCATATATTTCCTTGAGATAACCCTGATTTTCATGTTTTTGTGCACCCTTTCCTAAAGTTTTTTGTTCTCTTTTACTTTTTCACCATAAAACCCTAAAAAATCATTCCTTGTTACACTCTCTCACTAGCTGGGCATTCTAGAGAGAGTGTGTGAGATTTTCATGATAGTTTGAAAGTTTTTGGGAAAGAAATTCAATTACAAAGTTACTAAGGTGAGTAATGAAATTGAGTTAGATTTTTTTAAGTTGTTGAGAATATTTAGTAATTAGATTTGTGAGAATTTATTTGTTAGGATTATTATTCATTTTAGTGTGACTAGAGTATTACAAATAATAGTCATTAAATGGTAGTTGGGAGCTAGTTAGGAATAACTAGCTAAACTTGAATTACGAAATAGCTTTTGAGAGTGTATTAATGCCAATTTGGGTTGGTTGTGATGTTGTGTGTGTATAGGTTCCAACAAGGCCTCACATGTCCATTTGGAGCATTAGTTGAGGTTAGAGTCAAGCAAAAGAATCAACAAGACCATTGAGTGAATTTGCATTTCAAAATTGTTTTGAAAAATAGAATTGTGTTGAGATGAATTATTTGCATGATTTTATCCAACTTTTCATTAAAAATTGGTGCTTGGGAACAAGCCCTTGGTAAATGTTTTGATGTTGCTAAAATGTGAAAAGTGCAAAAAGATGAATCCATGTGCTCCTATATTATGTTGGTATGTATATATATATGAAAATATGTTGTGCATTGATGAATAATGTTGTGTGATAATATTGACCCGGCTATGTGCGAGTAAGAAGTGCGTATAAGCCGATGATGATGATGACTCGGCTATGTGCGAGTAGGGAGTGCGCATAAGCCGATGATGATGATGACCCGACTATGACAATGAATGAAGTGGGGTGGTGTACTTGTTGATATATGTTTATATATGTATATGTGATAGCAAGTTTATGATTATAATATGTGATTGTTTTGAATGTTGATAACTTGATTATTGTCAATGTGTTCACTTTGATGTGCAATATGGTAGGGATGGATTTTGTGGCATGTGAAAACCCCTTATTTGTCATTTGCCTTGAATCTCACTACAGTAAGAAACTCTCAGGTGGTGGGGACATAAACCAGCTCTGTTTCTCACTGTAGCGAGATTCAGAGAGGAAATTTTGCTGCAGCAAAAATAAATCTTGCTGTAGCGAGAAACTTTCAGGTTCTAATGCAATGCTTTTATTTTGGTGAAGATTTTGACCACCTTCCCTTTCGAACTGGGAAAAATGGAAATCATCAAAGTTGTAGCCCTGTCTCTTAGATTTCTAATGGTTAAAAAATTAGATCAATTGGACTTCTTTAGTGAGAGATATGCTTGAAAAACTGAAACATATGCAAACTGAAACTGTTTCTCGCTGCAACGAGAAACTTTCTGTTATGGCCCCTGAATCTCGCTGCAATGAGAAACTTGCTGCCATGCTTACTACCTTGCTTGATTTTGACATATTTTTCACCCATTTAACTTCATGGGTTGATCTTGGGTTTTTGCAACACTATGAGGTTATTAATCAAAGTTTGAAATGAGGGGTTTTTAGTAAGAAACTAAATTAATTGCATTGTTTTTGAAACAAATGCATCATGATTTCCAAATTCTTCCTATTGATTGCTTGTTCCCTTCTTATGTTCACTCACTGAGTTTTATACTCACGTTTTGAAAATTCATGTTTTCAGATTTGGAGGTAATTGAGACCTAGATTGAGTCGCACACATATGCTCGCCTTCTTGGTAGGTACTATGGCATCTTAGTAGTTATCTTCATCCAGAGTCACTCCGTTGACGGTCAAGAGTCTTATGCATGTGTACATGTATATGTAATGAAGACCACTAAGATTCATGTTAAAAAATCAAATATGTATATTTGATTACTGAAGCCACTATAAGGTGGCAAATGAGTAATACTATGTTAGCATAATACAATTGTGAGTATTGGGTTACTATAAAATGTTATTGAAATATTTTTAGTTAAGAATTACAATATGAGTTTGAGAAATGATGGTTTGGAATGATGATCAGGATTGCATAAATAGGCTTGCTTAGGCTTAATGAGCTATGCCCATTGGGCCTATGCGCCGGTCATAGCTTAAAATTTGGGCTGTGATAAGAAATACCAGTTAAAATTGGTCCTTGCGTGTTTGATGTCCAATTCTAAATGATGGACATTACCCCATCTTATAACTGTCTATTAGGATGTCCGTGGATCATATGGCTGGAGCTGTATCATCTTCTCTGCATCAAAAGGTAAAATTCATAATTGGAGGCCAATTGATAAACATCTCTGTAAAAGAAGACATACTAGCCATCCAATCCTCATCAGCCCCTTATGTAGAAGCGACTGAGGAAGTCCCTGAATGCTCGTTCAGATCTTTTGAATTTGTCAATGCTACTTATGTGGGAGAAAGGGCAGTGATACCGACTCCTTGTTTGTCAGCATCAACTAAAATGGAAGTTAAGCAGACAGTGGGAAAAAGATGTCGTATTGGTCTAGGGCTAGGGAAGAATTTATAAGGAATTAGTCGTCCTTTGATTCTAGTTAAGAATGAAGAAAGGTTCGGTCTAGGGTATAAACCTACCAAAAAAGAGAGAAAGAAATTGACAGCCCAAAAGAAGATTAAAAGGATGGCTCAACTTAAGGGAAAGGAATAAGAATTTGAGAAAAGAACAACTCCATACTTGTATGAGACTTTCCGCTCTGCAGGTTACATTCATCTTGAAGCACCAACAAAAGACAATCAAGTTCTGCAGATGCTTGATGAGCTATCAATCCATATGATCAAAGATGAAGAATCTAACAAGAAAGTCCCTATGGTGTATCCAGTACCGCCAGGAGAGGAGTTAAGCAATTGGACAGCCACAGAGTTACCTGTCATCTTTAAGTCTTTAAAAATATAATGAATAATTTTACCTAAATGCCTATGCCCAAGGGCGTTAGGAGTAATTTCTTGTTTAAGTAGGGCTTTCTGTTACCATAATCATTTAATCAATGACAATGCATGATGTGTTTCATAATTCATCAACCTTTTTGCATATTTCCTTTTCATTTATTCATTTAGCCAATAAACATTTGCCCATACATGTGTCCAATTTTACCTATTTGCAAGTCTTTAAATAATGAACATGAAGACAATCTAGAGAACAATGTGAATTTTGATTTCAAGAAAGTTTTGAACGTTGATGAATTGAAAAATGAAGAGGAAGTGGGTGACTATGACTTACCCCCTGATTTGTCAAGATTGTTGGAATAGGGGGAAAGGGAGATTTTACCTCATCAAGAACTCACAGAAAAGATCAATCTGGGAAATGGGGAAGAAAAGAAAGAGGTTAAGATTGGTACCTCGCTATCATCTGATGAACGGCAGAAGTTAGAGGAATTGCCTCGTGAGTATGTGGATGTGTTTGCTTGGTCATATCAGGACATGCCGGGTTTTAATACTGACATTGTTGTCCACAAGTTGCCTATGAAACTGGATTGCAAGCCAATTAAACAAAAATTGAGAATGATGAAGCTTGATATATTGCTGAAGATTAAAGAAGAAGTAAAAAAGTTATTTGATGTTGGGTTCTTGAAGATGGCCAAGTATCTTGAATGGGTAGCTAATATAGTCTCGATTCCTAAGAAGGATGGAAAAATTCGAATGTGCGTTGATTACAGGGATTTGAATAAAGCGAGCCTGAAGGATAGCTTCTTTTTGCCACATATCGATACTCTTGTGGACAATACAGCAAAACATGTTTTATTCTCATTTATGGATGGTTTTTCAGGGTACAATCAAATTAAGATGGCACCCGAAGATATAGAAAAAATAACATTCGTAACCATGTGGGGAACATTTTGTTACAAAGTAATGCCATTTGGATTAAAGAATGCAGGTGCCACCTACCAAAGGGCAATGGTAACTTTATTCCACGATATGATGCATAAAGAGATAGAGGTATATGTGGATGACATGATTGCAAAATCTCGTACAGAAAGGGATCATACTGTCAATCTCAAGAAGTTGTTTGAGAGATTGCAAAAGTTTCAACTCAAGCTGAATCCTACAAAATGTACTTTTAGTGTTATTTCTAGGATATTGTTGGGATTCGTAGTAAGTGAACAAGGAATTGAAGTGGATCCGGATAAAATATGAGCTATTCAAGAGTTGCCACCTCCTAAAATGCAAAAAGAAGTGAGAGGATTTTTAAAGAGGTTGAATTACATTGCTCGATTTATATCCCAACTCACCGTCAAATGTGATCCAATCTTCAAGCTGCTTCAAAAACGAGACTCGGGAGAATGGAATGAAGAATGCTAGATAGCCTTTGATAAAATCAAAGAATATGAGTCCAAATACTCTGCGCTTGAAAAGATGTGTTGTGCGCTAGCATGGACCGCCCAAAGGCTCCGACAATATATGTTGTATCATACAACATGGTTGATGGCAAAGTTGGATCCCATCAAGTATATTTTTGAAAAAACCTGTCTTCTCTGGAAGAATAGCACAATGGCAAGTTCTACTAACTAAGTATGATATTGTGTATGTGTCCCAAAAATCAATCAAAGGGAGCGCCATAGCTGATTTCCTCGCAGATCGAGCTACTGAGGATTATGAACCTGTAAGTTTCGATTTTCTAGACGAAGATTTGATGGCCATCTTGCACATAGAAAAGGACGGTCTCAACGAACTTAATCCCTAGAAAATGTATTTTCATGGGGCATCCAATGCTTTGGGGCACGGAATTGGTGCAGTGTTGATTTCTCCAGACGAAAAGTATTATCCAGTCACAGCAAGATTGAATTTCAACTGTACTAATAATATGGCGGAGTATGAGGCATTGGTAATGGGATTACAAGCAGCAATTGAGATGAAGGTCGACACGATAGATGTTTATGGAGATTTGGCTTTGATGATATGTCAAATGAAAGGCGAATGGAAAACTAGAGATTCTAAACTAGTTTCATATCAAAAGCTAGTTACATAATTAGGCAAACAATTCAAGGAAATCAGCTTCAACCATTTGCCTCGAGAAAAGAATCAGATTGCTAATGCTTTGGCCACTCTCGCAGCTATGTTCAAAATAAAAGAAGTGGCTGATGTACGCCCTTTTGATTTAGAAGTCCGTGAAGTCTCCACACCCTGCTTGAACATCGAAGAAGAGGTTGATGGTAGGCTGCTGTATCATGATATTGGGCAATACATCAGGCACCAAGCATATTCGGAGAATACCACGGACAATGATAAGCGGACTTTTAGAAGATTAGCAACGGGTTTCTTCTTGAGCGGAGAAGTGCTCTACAAAAGAAGTCAGGATCAAATACTTTTGAAATGTGTAGATACTACTGAAACCAACAAAATAATGAAAGAAGTCCATGAGGGAACTTGTGGAGCTCATGCTAATGGACATATGTTGGCTAGACAAATTATGACAGCTGGGTATTATTAGTTGACATTGGAATCGGACTGCATAAACTTTGCTCAAAAATGCCACAAGTGTCAGATTTATGCAGATAGAATCCATGCTCCACCAGCCTCATTGCACGTTTTCACGGCACCTTGGCCATTTTCAATGTGAGAATAGATGTGATTAGGCTTATTACACCAAAAGCCTCTAATGGACTTCAATTCATATTGGTGGCCATTGATTATTTCACGAAATGGGTAGAAGCGGCTTCATATGCCAATGTGACACAAAAGGTGGTGTGCAAGTTCATCCAAAGGGAGATAATAGGCAGATATAGGCTGTCGAAAATGATCATTACTGATAATGCAAGCAATTTGAATGGTGCGATCGTGAAAGAGGTTTGCGCTAAATTCAAAATCAAGCATCATAACTCGACAACTTATCGTCCGAAGATGAACGGAGCAGTAGAGGTAGCCAACAAAAACATTAAAAAGATTGTTGAAAAGATTACTGAAGTCTATAAAGACTGGAATGAGAAACTTCCTTTTGCCTTGCATGCATATCGAACTTCTGTGCATACCTCCACGGGGGCAACTCTGTACTCATTAGTATATGGTATAGAAGCAGTTCTACCTGTTGAAGTGGAAATCCCATCATTGAGGGTGTTGATGGAAATAGAATTGGAAGATGCTGAGTAGATCCGTTCTCGCTATGAACAATTGAACCTGATTGAGAGAAAAAGGCTTGCGGCTCTTTATCATGGCCAAATGTACCAACGAAAGATGATGCGAGCATATGAGAAGAAGGTTCGTCCCCGGTAATTTTGAGAATGAGAGTTGGATCTCAAGAGAATACTCCCTAATCATATTGATTTTCAGGGAAAATGGATGCCAAAGTGGGAAGGACCATATGTGGTAAAGAAGGCTTTTTTAGGAAGAGCTTTAATTTTGGCTGACATGGATGGGGAAGATTTGCCTAATCCAATAAATGCAGATGCGGAGAAGAAGTACTATGCTTAAAAAAAGAAGAAAAAAAAAATAATAAAAAATATATAATATGAATAAAAACGGAGGGGGTTCGTGTTGAAAACTAGAAAAAGGGCAACTCATACCCAAAGAATGAGGCTCATGCTAAAAACCCAAAAAGGGCGGCTTGAGGCCAAAAGGCAGGAAGTTAGAACAAAATGTCAGCCCAAATGGAGTACAGAATTGAGGTAAAAATACACTATGAATAAAGCTCCACAATTTCCAAAACAAGGGGAAGTTAGAGAGTCTACAACCTATAGATTTGCTCAAAGCATCAATCAAGGACAATTCTTGAAGTCGAATATCAGATTGGTTTTTCTGAATGGTCTGAGTGTTCATTACTTAAAAAAATCTAATATTTGCTCTGTAAATTCTCTTTTCCTGGAATTATTTGAACTCTTATATATGAAACTCCATTTTCTTATCTATTTCAACCTCTTTGTTCTTTACCATCCCATGGTTTCACATAATGATTGTCATAAAAATGAAAGCTGACTGGTAAAAGGAATAAGCTAATTAAGCAAGAAATTACACTCATTGTTCAGCAAAGACTTAATGATGAGGAAAAAGAATGGCAAAGTTTTAAACCTAAGCAAAAAGTCAAATGTCAAAAGAGAGGGTGCTTAAGGGAAATCCAGAGTTTCCTAAAGTAACCAGAAAGAAACAAGCAAAGATGGTCAAAAGTTGCAGTGAAAAATTGGATAAAGCAGGAAAAGGATCTTGGAACCTTAATGAATCATAAACATGAAAGCATTCCATCATTTTAATCATGCATACATGCCTAGCCATGCACATGGTCATTTTCAAAAACAGGAATCAAAATTAATTCATGTCCCAAGCTTCGAAAGTAGGGATCCACCTGACCTAAAATGTTAAGGTCGTAAAACTTTGCTAGAAAGATTTGAGTTTTTCATTGTGAAGTTAACCCAATTAAGTTGGCCTCGTGAATTAAATCGAACCTGTTTTGAGATAGGTCGAACCTAGATTAAGTCTAAAAATTTTTAATTTATTTTAAATCGAACCTGTTGTGAGATAGGTCGAGCCTAAATTAACTCTAGGAGTTTTCAATTTTTTTAAATTGAACTTGTTGTGAGATAGGTTGAACCTAAATTAAGTTTAGGAATTTGAATTTTTAAATCGAACCTGTTGTGAGATAGGTCGAGGCTAAATTAAGTTTAGGAATTTGAATTTTTAAATCGAACCTATTTTGAGATTGGTCAAACCTAAATTAAATTTAGGAATTTGAATTTTTTTTAAATCGAACCTATTGTGAGATAGGTTGAGCCTAAAATAAGTTTAGGAATTTGAATTTTTAAATCAAACCTGTTGTGAGATAGGTTAAGCCTAGATTAAGTTTAGGAATTTTAATCGAATTTGCTCTAATATAGGTCAAGCCTAGATCAAGTCTAGAAATTTAAATTTTGTTTAAATCGAACTTATTTTAAGATAAGTCGAGCCTAGATCGGATTGATTAAATCAACTGGCTTCGAGATAAGTCAAATGTGGTGTCTACGTCTTTGCACTATCCTTGATTCTCAAGAATGTACAAAGAAAGGTAATTGTAGACACCCATTCAATAAAAATATAAAAAATATATATAAAAATATAAATAAAAAATTAAAAAAATAATCTAATAAAAATTAAAAAAATAAAAAAGAAAGAAGAGTCTGGAGACCCGCATGGTGTCACGACCCAAATTTCGGGCCATGACCGGCACAAGGGCCCAATAGACGTAGTCCATTAAGCCCAAGCAAGCCTATCTATCTATCTTACTCATCATTCCATCAAATATTGCCAAGTCACAATTTATAACTTTAAATCAAAAAATTGATAGACATTACCATCTTGTATTGGTATTACTCCTTAAAAATTTACATACAGTGTCTATAACATGTATTCTAATAATTTACATTAAGTTTGTTTATATAAAACAAAATAACACTCGACTTCCAACGGAGGGACTCGGATGAATGTGCAGCTACTGAATGCCGAGACACCTACCAAAAGATGGACATAGGTCTATAAGGACACCTCGTCCTAGTTACCGACTACCTCGTGATCTGAAAACATGAATTTGAAAATGGTGAGTATAAACCCAGTGAGTGAACAAGGAAGGGAACAAGCATACCATAAGGAATCTTTAATGAAATCATGATGCATTTTTTTTCAAAACAATGCAATTTGTTTCTGTTCTTATTAAAAACCCCTCATCAAGCCTTTAAATGATTAATCATTTGAAAATCATTAACCTATACATAACGAACCATTTGAAGAATAAAAGCTTCAATATTACACAAGTAAGTCAAATACGACAACGAATCTTCGCTGTAGCGAAAAGGCATTCTTGCTGCAGCAAGAATGAATTTTCATTGCAACGACGTTGGGAATTAGTTATTAACCGAACGAGGGTTTCTCAATTGGCCGAGGATTTCTCACTAAACCTCCTCATTTTAAACTTAACTCATTTAATCCTTAATGTTGGAAGTCCATGCTCTGATATGGTAGCAAAAAAGTGAAAGATAGGAGATCAAAACAGAAAGTTTTTCGCTGCAGCGAAATTGTAACCCAGAAATAGAAAGTTTCTCGCTGCAGCGAGAAACTACAGTGTCATTCTTGCTGCAGCGAGAAGCTACAGTGTCATTCTCGCTGCAGCGAAAATGCATCCTCGCTACAGCGAGTTTTCTGCCAGCCTACCCTTTCAAAACCAGAGAGTTTTTCGCTGTAGCGAGAATGAGCGAAATACAGGGCATCAAATGAAAATTTCCCTTTCTCCCAAAGAAAACCACCCTGCTTGAAATGTTCAAAACTAATATGAAACACATAACAATTTCTCAAGGTTTAACATGTCAAGTTTCACATGCATTACAACCATAAACCATTATCCATCAATTTCCTATAACACACATATTTACATATGTATATATATATATATACGCATATACCCATCATCATCATCACACCATCCCATCATCATCATCACCAGCTCATGCACACTCCCTACTCGCACATAACCGGGTCATCCTCGACTTATGAGCATTCCCTACTCGCACATAGCCGAGTCAATATAATTACACAACATTATATTCAAGCATATATGTATATCAACATAATACAGCCACATAGAAATCCATAATAACCACATATCATAACCTAAATCATTTCTCAAGAGCTTGTTCCTAAGGCATTCATTTTCATAAAAAATCGTATAAAATCATTCAAACGTTTGTCAAATACAATATATTCCCAAAATAAGTTTTGAAGGCAGTCCACTCACTAATTGATTGTAAAGCCTTTAGATGACTCCAATTCCCTTAATTGTCCAAATGAGATGATGGGGCTTCCTTAAAACCTAGGATCACATTAACATAAACAATAGATCAATTTACACACTATGAACTCTAAAAGCTATCTCTTGGCTAGTTTTCAATTACCACATTAAACGGCTATCTATGTTCACTATCTTAATCACTAAAAAGTAATGAACATAGTCAACAATAAAACAGCTCATAGATCCCAATTACTAGCCATTTTCTGCAGCTAAAAATCGAGCTTAGTTCATCATTTACCTTAGGGCTCCTTTGTAGTCAAATTCTCTTCCAATTGCTTCCAAATCAATGGAGTAATTCTCTTTTTCTCTCTCTAAAATGCCCAACTAGTGAGAGAAAGTCTGAAAATAAGCTTTATCAAGGGTTTGCAAGTAAGAGGATGAAAGAATTCAAAGGTTCTAGTCAAAAGGGTTCAAAGGTGTGAAAACTAGAGCTAGAGAGAGAAAATCATTCAAGCTTCAAATCAAGCTTCCATGGAGTTTTGAAGAAACGTGAGAGAGGAGAAGAAGAAGAAGACCAGCTGTTGGAAAATCTCTAAAAGCTGCTGGAAATTCAAGATATTTATAGGCAATCTTATCCTTTCCATTAAAATTACAAAAATGCCCCTCCACTAATTAACTTATTCTTCTCCAATCTTTTATGCAATCTTTTTGCTCTTTTAACACTGGGACAAGATCCATAATGGTCTAGACATGTTCGGGTTCATAAAAACTTAAAAATTTTAACCCGAGGTGAAAAATGACCATTTTGCCCCTGTTATGAAAACTGTTGAAACTTTCAGTTTTCTTCGTGTTTTCATCAGCACACATCATTTATGCAGTCTTATACCCATTTAAGCCTTAAAATATCATAAAACTTTCTTCTGGAAGCTTATTAGAGAAAATGACGAAACTATCACTAGCTCGTATTATTACATCTATACTTAGTTACAAGCCTATAGAGGTTGAGGTCTCATAAATGGCCTCCACAGTCAACGAAAACGGAGCATTAAATGCTCCTTCGGCAGTCGAGATTTGAAGATCCTTCCAGCAGATTTGTTTTTGACTTGAAGGCCACTCAAAAATCATGCTGAACAGAGCATGATTGCCCTCTCTGATTGTCTAAAACTTTGGATAACTAGATTCTATAAGAACCCTAAAAATTCTGAAGCAAAGAAGAGATTTTTGGGAGGAACCAAGAAATAACCCAAAAAACTCAATCTCTCCAAATCACAAAGCAACCAAAAAATCCCATTCTCAAAACCAACAAAATCACAAAATCAGATCCAAAGGTCCTAAATTCTACCAACAAACTACCCTAGCCATAATAAAAACAATAAATCAAAATCAATAAAAACAGAGCAAAAAAAAATAAACAAACAAAAAAGAATATTAGTGTTTTAAAAAAGGGGTTGATTTATGTGGGTGTGGGAGGTCGACCGCACAAAAAGGGCCGACGACAAAAGGGGGCAACAGAGAAAGGGAGATTTGGGACTCAAGTTCGCTGATCTGAGGTGGTAAGGAGAATGTAGGAGAGCCAGCAACAAAGAATGGGAGATTTGGGATATAGGACCACCAATCTACAGCGGTATGGAATAAAAAGAAGTCATCGATCGACGAAAAGAAAAAGAAAGGGAGAGAAGTCACAAACTGACAAAAAGAAAAAAGAGAGGGAGAGAAGTCATTGATATGTGAAAAGGAAAAAAAAAAGGAGAAGAGAGAGAGAAGGGAAAGTTTTAGAGAGAAGGTAGAGGGGGTTACGGCTAGAGAGAGAAAAAAAGACAGAAAATGAGAAGAGAAAGGAAAATGAAGGTTTAAATACTTAGGGTTAGGGTTTTCAAAACGACGTCGTTTTGGAGGATTACAGTTCGTCAAACAAACACCCAAAACGGTGCGTTTTAAGCTCTACCTTGTGGGCCTCAAGAAGTAGATCCGACGTAGCAGATTTGGGCTTTTGTGGGTCATTGAGCTGGGCTAATCTGAGCCTGGAAAGGTATAATCCTTCTCTTTGGTTTGGGCTTGTTTCAATTGATTTTAGGTCTAGCCCATTTTGTTAAATAAAATGCATTTTTTTGTTATAATTTAAACCATATTAGGAAAGGTTATATATATAATACAAATGCTCATTTTAATGTTAGAAAATCAAAATAAAGAATAATAAAAAATAATAATAGTAATAATAATAAAGATGCATAGTTTAGAAGAACATATATATATAATAAGAAAATAAATAGAAAGAAAACTAATAATAGATTTAGTTTAGTTAAAAATAGTAATAATAATAAGCAAATGAGAGGAATAAGAAAATAGAAAAGAAAGAAATATTCATATTTAGATACTTGTAAATATAATATATATATATATATATATATATAAAACAACATGATATAAATATAAAAATTATAAGAAAAATGAAATGACTGTTTGAGAGATTTTACCTAAAAGGGGCAAAGAGTTGCCTCTTTTTGATGGATTTTTTAAGTGTGGAGTTCGAGATAGATATTCATCGAAGTGTCAGGATAAATCCGAACTCTATACTCCAACACCCATTAATTCAAATAATTATTTAAAAAATATAAAATGAAATAATAAATAATAAAAAAAATAAAAAAAGCAAATAACATGCATTAAAGAAAAATTTTAATAATAAACACGTAAACAAGGTAATAAATTACCTTAAACTATTAAACACATAATTGGATGTATTATGAACCACCTAAATCAACAAACGCGTGCATGTAGATATCATCATTTTTTTCTATCATAGCATGCCACATTTATCGTGTAAATGGGGCAGGAATTCTGATGATAGGATTCCTTTGAGTTATTCCAGGGATATCTCTAGGTGATAAGAATTTCGAGACTTTACCAAAACGTTGGGATGGTTTTCGAATGATTTTTCAATAAAATATTGTCGACCCCATTATTTAAAACAAACAAATCACGACACCATTTTACACTTGCATCATGTGCATAGGTACAACCGAATAAAGGATTCAATCAGATAACATAATAAAGAATTAATTAATAAGAAGGATTAAGAAAACACAAGAATAAAATCAAGGTAGGCTACAATATGATAACTTAAGATTGAATGGTACTGTTCGTGGAACGGGCGTCACAGAGGTGCTAACCTTTCTCCGTGCGTAACCACACTCTCGAGCCCATCTCTAAAAATTGTAGACCAGTTCTCGTTCTTTCGATGGATCTACAATTAATTTAGGACTTCGTCGATTAGAACCGAGTTAATAGGTGACCAATCACACCTAAAATAGATAAAACAGATTGGTGGGGACTCCTAATTATTCTATTTTCGCCTACGTCTAACGGTAGAGTTCTCAAACCCACACGTAACTATAATAGAGTTACAAGATGTTCTCTCTCTAAGCTCTCAAAGCATTACTTGCAATTCTAAAGCCTAAAGATCCATTTTTATAGTATAAAAGTCCAAAGTAGCATGTGATTAGGACTCAATATGGAATAAGAAGTTTAAAACCATACAACTACTCAATGTTGTACACAAACAAGAATCCTAATCAAATAAGATTTAGAATTCTAGTCAACCTAAAACTCAACAATCACAAATCAAACATGTGGCAAAAAAGCAAAGCATCATTGAGGAGCTTGGTTATCTGAGCTTTACTGATGGGTGGCTTTGGCATTGGGATTCTTTCGATTCCATGGGAAGCATTTAACATGCACCAAGATTGAATCAATCTCTTCAGGGTATGATTTGGGGTGAGGTCGCAGTCTACAATAACTTGCTTTGTAACCGGACATGTGGTGTTCTTCCCTGAAAACAACCATTTCTCGATGCTCTCCCTGTCGTATGTAATCTCGGTTGAAACCGTAACAAGATCCTTCATAATCTCAAGAGAAACGGGGTAGATAAAAAATAGAAGAACATCAATTTCATCCATTCTGAAACCACACAAGAAGCTTGAAACCAAGATTTCAAGAAAAACCCGAACAAGAAAAAGCTAAAGTTTTTATAAAACAAGAGCTGAGAATCGGATTGAAAGAAGTTGAATTGGAGCTGTTAAAGATCTTGTTGGTATGAACTTTGAAGACGAATTGGAGGATGACTCAGAGGGGTTAGATTATATATATATGGTATTTGGGGGGGGTGGCGGTTTGAGAGAGGTTATTCAAAACCTGAGAAAGTCAAAAACACGAAAATGGGTTTGCAAAGCGCTTAAGACTTTTCCAAGGTATTTGAAAGGCTCAAGGATGACAATAGACTTCTTTTAATTTGCAAAGCGCTTATTTAATTTGTTTTTAGGCTTCTCTTATTCAACAGACTTCTTTTAACTGGTTATGGCAAGCTCTAACCGATTAACAACTTTCTGTTTTTATTTTTCTTTACATAGCAGTCTTTCTTTAATTGGTTGAAGTTTTACTTCCTTCGACCATAACCTATTAAAATCAGCTATAATCAACTAAAAATTCTTTGAATTTTTAACTTTTCCATTTTGGCTCTTTTCAATGGTCAACTATATTTTCAAACTTGTTTTTGGCACTTGAATATACTAGGACCTTGTGCTCTAACCGACTAACTAGACTTCTTAACCGATTAGCATATTTCTATTTTGCTTCAGTTTATCACACAACCATGCCTTAATTGATTAAGGTCCCTTGTTAATTAGTTATTAAAGTTCTGTTTTTGTTCATTACTTTGCTCTTTCCCTCTTTGACTGATTAACTCTTCTTTAAATTTAGCAAGCTTCTTGACTTGCCTTTAATTGTCAATTTTGTTAGGAGAATTAAACCAAATCCTGCACACTTAAGGAACAAGATTAGACATTAATGAATAAGGAATGCTTTGTTATCATCAAAAACATATGGAGTCAATATTCTCTCCCTTTTTTTAATGATGACAAAATACTCTTAAATTAAAAGTGTAATGTTTGTATATGTAAAAGGAATTTATGTGCAGATTTGGGGTTGTTTCCCCTAAATATGTGCCCAAATAAAAATCTCAATGTACAAGTATGAAAAGTAAAGGCATAGAGGTATTTAACCATGACCACATAAGGATAAACACAATTCTAACAAAAAAACATTAAGCACTCAACTATGTTTCATTGCTCAACAAAAAACATTGTTCAAAACACACCAAAAAACATACCAAAACAATGACAATAAAAGCATAAATTAAAGATTGAGTTCATCATTCCTATTAGCTCTACTTCCTAATCCTATTTTCTTGTCCTTTTATTTTTCTCCTTCTTTTTGACATCATTTAAAAGGGTTCTAATCTAAATCAGATGAAAGTGAGGATTCGTTAGTGCCAAAATGAACATTGAGAGGTTTAGGAGAGGAGCCAGATGAGGAGTTTGATGATGAGATAGGCTAGGGTGTTGCAATTTTAGAGGACTTTTGAGTGGAGGTCAATGCCAGTCTAGCAGACTTTCTTCTTCTAAAGGTTTTTGTCTTTGTAGCCATAGTTTTTCTTCATTTTCCTGTATTTTGCTTTGCAACAGGAGCAGCTTTAGCCTTCTTGAGGCTAAACTTTGTTTGGATTTTCTTCCCTTTACCCTTGTTTGGATTTACTTCGTCTTACCCTTGCTTGGATTTGCTTTTCTTGCAATTTGTTCTGTCTTTTGTGGAGTTGACTGAATTTCTTGATGCATCTTTGCTTATTGTTTTGCCTGGTCAGCCCCATCCTCCTTGAGAATATCTCTGATAAAGTCAGAGACTGGTATTCTTTAAATTTTCTAAGAGGACTTGCACCACTTTTTCCACCAATTGAGTGCTCTTTCTCTCTTTGGAGTTCTTTCTCTACTTTTTCTCTTTGTTCAAGTTCTTTTTCACCTTTTCCATCTTCCTTTTCTTGACCTTGTTTTGTTTGGTCTTTCCTAATTTTTTCTTCAAGTTCAGCTTCTTTGTTTTCCGAAGTCCCCATTTTCTTATTATCCGTATCTTCATTTTTAGGCATTTCTTTTCCAGTTTCCCTTTCATGATCAAAAGTTGGAATTTCAAATTGTCCTGTAATAGTCATTTCACTAGACTGACTTGTAATAGTGGCTAAAGCTTCATGGGATTTTGTTTTCTTGGTTTGATGTAACAAGGCTTCAAGCTGTTGTAGTTTTTCTTCAATTTTTGTAATCTTCACAACTTGATCAGTTAACTTCCCATCAATTCTTATAGGAACATTAAACATCATGTCACATCGAGGAGGTGGTTGGTTGACCCTAGTGAAGGGTGTTGAAGGACTACATGTTATAGGGGGCAAAAGTGTACCTTTTGTGAGCTTAATACACTTATTTCTTTCAATCTTGTAACCTATCTTTAGCACACTCCCTAAAAATATCCCCTGATTTTTGTTTCTAGTTAGATCAAATTGAAACCTTACATTCCAAAATCCTTTCTTTCTAACTAGAGCTGTAAGAATGTTACCATATAGCAGGTTTGTTTTATCCCCCAGCAAGGTTTCCCCACATTCAATGGAATTTCATTAAAAGCTACGTCCATCAGCCCAAATCCTATGCACTCACATAACTAAAATTGCTACTTTTTCCATGTAAGATGGTTGCTATGAAGTAATGGAGAATCTTAAACCGAGCATTCTTAATCTCACTAGCATAGCTCTTGGTAGGAAACTTTTCTTTTTTTCCAGTTACAATCTCCTGAAGATGGTTTAGATAATATTTCTCAAGCATTTTGTACTCTCCTATTTCAAATTTTGTTTTTAGGAATTCTCTTAAATCCTAAGCACTGATTTGAGAATTTTTACCTTTTAAAAACACCTTTAAGCTATCTTCAGCAAACTCATCATGTTCTTCCAATTTAGTTTTGTCAAAAGTAATGCTAGAGTAAAGTTCTTTTACTAAGGTGGGGCTGAACATCCTATCTCCAAATGTACTCATGAACTTCAGTTTTAATATTTCAAAATAGTTCTCTAAATCCTCTTTCACTGCAGGAGCATCACCAAAACTAGCCTAATCAAAAAACTTCCCACAAGAAATTATAGCATTCTTAATCTTTCTAAACCTATTAGCATGAAAGTGATTTCGAAATAGGGAGGATGAATAACTACCTTTGCTTGTGGGGGCTCTTACTTTCATTGATCATTTCTCGGTCTTTGTTCCCTTCTTTTTGCTTCCCTTCTTCTTCTTTATTGAAGATTCTTTGATTTTTCCTTTTTTCTTAAGGGAATGTGATGGAGGATCAGCAGCTTTCCTTTTTCTTTTTCCCTTTTCAGCTATTTTATGGATAATAGAGGTTTTTTCCATGGGATTTTCTTTCCTAATGCTTCTCGGGTTTCAAAGGAAAGTAGAGAAAGGAAAATCTAAAGGCTCCTAGATATTGATTTTCAATATAACTAACTCTCTAAGTAGGTGGAGGGTCTTTTTATGGGAAGTTAATAATTGGTTACCCACATTTTGAGTGGGTGACATCCCATACCATCTGCCTAGTTTTTTTTTTTTTTTAAAGAAAATTCCTGTGCAATAGTTTTTCACACACCAAGTATTCTCATTGATTAGAGTAGGCCTTAATCAATTACTAAGTTTTTATTTTGGAACCTTTCTAACTACCAGAATTGCATTAACTGGTTAAATGAGCTGTTAACTGATTAATATCTTTTTGACTCAGGTTTACTGCCATAACATAGAGTTGTTTTAATTATTTAGGAAGGTCCTTAAATGATTAAAATAAATCTTATCTTCTATATAAGGTCTCTTTAGATAATAAAAAATATTCTCTAATCAATTACACTAAGAGATAAACATAATCATTATGCAATATATCATCAAAAACATGATCAATTCAACATAATTTAGAATTCATTAACACAATAATTTATACTAATTATTTTATATTTTAACATTTTTAGGAATATGTTTTTGAAAATCGCTAAATTGGAGTTAGAAGTCCAAGGTCCATCAAATCCATTTTTTAAAATTTATTTATTTATGTTGTGTTGTGTAACTTCTAACTTTATGAATTTGTAGTATGTACAATTTATTAATTTATATTGTATTTCTTGCATTTAGATTAATATCATGGATAATTGCATTGCATATTATGTACAATTTATGAAATCTTTTTTCCCTTATCTTTTTCTGTTTTATTTAATATTTTTGTTAGACAATTTAATATATGGTGTTTATTGCTTCTTTTTAAAAAATAAAAAATTATTAGTTATACATTCTTATAAATAAATAATATGGTGTTTATTGTTTTTCATTTAAAAAAATTGTATAGTGTTTAATTTTTTACTAAAAAATTAATTATGTGGTGTTTACTTATTTATTGCTTTTCTTACTTGAAAATAAATCATATGGACTAGACTATCTATTAAAACAACATGGGCTTGATTTCAATTAAAAATATGAGCTTGATTCGTTAGTTTTCAACTTTAGGCCATTGAAGCCCAACCCAACCAAAATTTGCAACTGACTGAAATTGAGGTCAGTTTCAATTGACTAGTTTTCCCTTATAACCGGTCGACTTCGATCGGTTTCAAGGGATTGCCAGTTTTGTTGATTTTGGTTTCTCTCAAAATCGAAATCAACTGATGCCTTCCCCTAGGCATGGTAGTGCTGTTGTTTTGAGTGGTAAGGATCCAATAACTACTAAGGAAAATTTTGGTGCATTTAGGAGGCACTAGTTAAACAGTGGCTTAAAGGAATAGAAAACAGAATTGGATAAATATGAGCTGGTGGATGACGATGTTACCGAAGATACTGACTTTGATGTTTTCATATGGTGGAAACTCAATTAGTCTAGATTTCCTATTCTTCCTGCTATTACTTGTGATGTATTGGCAGTTCCCATGTCAATAGTTGCTTCAGAATTTGCTTTTAGAACCGATGGACATGTGCTTAATGCATATACAAGTTTTTTGACTCCTAAGGTTGTGCAAGCAATTATTTGTGCTGAAGATTGGCTATGTGGATTGGCATAGGGTAATTTGGATCAAATTGAAAATGTTTTGGAAGAGATCGATAAACTTGATTTTGGTAATTATTTCTTTGTTTCTTTAGTTTTTGTTTAATTTACCATAATATAGTATCATTTTTTTCTCAATTAATTTGTTTGTTTCTTTAGTTCTTTGTTTAAAGATTAATTTATCATATTTGTTATTTATTTTTAGATTTGTCGAAGATTGTATTAGAGTCCATATGTGAGACTGAGACTAAATTTCATTTTGACTAACATGTTATTCCTACGGGCTATTTTCACTTTTAAAGTAATATTATCATTAAATATTATGCATATTTACATTTATAATTTATTTAGATTATCTTAACACAGTANAGATTGATAAACTTGATTTTGGTAATTATTTCTTTGTTTCTTTAGTTTTTGTTTAATTTACCATAATATAGTACCATTTTTTTTCAATTTATTTTTTTGTTTAGTTCTTTATTTAAAGATTAATTTATCATATTTGTTATTTATTTTTAGATTTGTCGAAGATTGTATTAGAGTCCATATGTGAGACTGAGACTAAATTTCATTTTGACTAACATGTTATTCCTACGGGCTATTTTCACTTTTAAAGTAATATTATCATTAAATATTATGCATATTTACATTTATAATTTATTTAGATTATCTTAACATAATTATTTATACTAATTATTTTATATTTTACTATTTTAGAAACATGATTTGGAAAATCCTTGAATTGAAATTAGAGGTTCGAGATCCATCAAATCCATGTTTTGAAATTTTGTAATTTATATTGTGTAACTTTTGGTTACGTAGCTTCTAACTTTTATAGATTTGTACCATGTACAATTTATTAATTCATGTTTTACTTCTTGCATTTAGATTAATGCCATGGATCATTGCATTGCATATTATGGGGTCTATTTGGTAATCGAAAAGTAACTTGTTGGAGGAAAATTTTTTCAGTTAAAATATTTTATAGGAAAATTTAATTTTTTTGTTATTCGAATGAACTATTTGGATCATCTGTGGAATATATTTTCCACCATCACTAGTAGAGTTATTTGAGTGTTAAAATGATAAATAGGAGTTGATTACAAAATAATGGTGTCATTTGTTTTTATTAATTTGAGATCAAAATTAAGAATGGACATGAAAATAGACAAAATCAATAATGATATTTCTCAAAACATTTAACCACATATTTATAATTAAAGTAAGCTCTAGTTTTCAAAAAATTTTCTATCTCATCACTTTTTTACCATAACATTATAAAAATATCAATATTCATCAATTGTGTAAAACATCTAAAACTTCTACTTTTGTGTATTCATCAAATGACAATCATTGAAATATTTTTTATTATAATTATTAGTAAGATTTATTCAATTTATAAATGAAAAATTAATTGCATTGAATGACTTTATTAAAAAAATTATTTTTTAGTTTTAATAATATTTAATAATTTAAATATTAATATTTTAAAATAAAAAAATTTTAGTTAATATATTTTTTACTTTTTTAATATTTTAAATTAAATATCAATATTCATCAAACCAATAGTCCTATGCTTGGAATAAGAGTTTTTTTTTTTATTCTTTGGAAAATGTCTAATGTTGTAAGACATTTTTCATGGTCAATGGGTGTTTTGCCTATTAACTTGTAAACTGTTTTACATTTGTAATTAATTTTTCACAAATATAAATCTTGAAAATATTTTTCAAAATATTTTACGTCTAAACAAATAGACTTGACCTTTTCTCTTATATTTTTTATTTTATTTAATATTTTTGTTAGCCAATTTAATATCTGGTGTTTATTACTTCTTTAAAAAAATAAATTATTGGTTAAGAATTCTTATAAATAAATAACATGGTGTTTATTGTTTTTTATTAAAAAAATTATATAGCGTTTAATATTTTTTAACCAAAAATTAAACTATGTGATGATTGTTTATTGCATTTTTTAAAAATAAATCGTATGAACTGAACTACCTATTTAAATAAGATGGGGCTGATTTCAATTAAAAATATGGACTTGATTGCTTACGATTCAGATTTGAGTCATTTAAGCTCAAAAAATAAGCTGGAATACCTCAATTTCGATTGACTGATCTTCCCTTTTGACCTGAGCCGATACTCTCCCCAGTGTAACTTACAACAAAAAAAGAATTCCAACCAACCACACAAAAGAAGGAATCCCAACACCTAAAAAAACAAACTATTCAATTACTGTGCAAAAAAAAGCCCAACATCGAAATTTTCAGCACAAAAGAGTTTGTGAACGACCTAGAGTCAACCACGAAACCATCAGTAGATCAACTTATCACAACCAAAATAAAGAAGATAACATCGCTCAGCAAGCAAAAGGCACCAGAATCACAAAATAAATGATCCCATAACATCACAAATCAAACCTATGGCAGAAAAGCAAAGCATCCAATCGAAGCACAAAAGCCTCAAAAACCAAAAACTATTCTATCATTAAAAACGAAAGAAGAAAAAAACTATTAACGGCAATCAATTTCTTGTTGATGGCTTCATTTCTTGGAGTTATGAATTTCTGTAAGCCTTGAAACGAGAAGGAAAACTTGTTTAGCTAAAACAGGAAAAATATAATATGGTATATGGACAAGAACAAAGATATAAGAGTACGAAGGAATTTCAAGAAAACATGCATTAAAACCAAAGGATACAAAGATTGCTCCTGTTTCATTTTGTTTTGCACTAACAAATTGATATATGGGTGACAAAATTATCAAATTTTTTATAACAAAAAATGAAAACACCACCATAGTCTAGTATCATTCATGTGACTATTTCATACATTTTTGGTTTTTCATACCGAAAACTGAAAACAATTATTTACAGTGAAAGCAATCAAATAAGTTAAAATATCACCTATTTTCATCTAAAAAGCAGCAATAATATTAGAACAATTTTATCCTCGGTTTTCAGAAAAATAATGTCTTACATATGAGCAAGTGATGAACACCATATCCTCAGCTACCCAAGGATCAAAGTTTTTCTCCACCCCATGAACAATCACGTTGCCATCATTGTAGATGTTCCAATTGGTAATTCTAACATGGTTAATCGTAGGGATCTCATCAGCGTAGTTTGCCATAAGCATGGGCCATTGTGGATCAAATGATCGCAGCATTAAGCAGTTTGAGAAATCTCCACTATCGACTTTCGTAGCTACAATTTGATATCGATAATGTGTTCGTTCCCATTTCTTGAACGAGATAGCCTCATCTGGGGGAGCGAATATGGTAATTTTACGACCCCTATATAGAGTAATTGTGTTATTATTTTTTTTGTAGGTACCACTTTTCCGGATTCCAAAATCTGAATGTGAATCTCCATGAGGTATGAGAGAAGGAAGATTTCTGTCAAGAACCAATGCCATAAGTTTGAAACCTGTAAGCCTTAGAGCTTTCGTGATCTTATCAACTTGTATAACTACTTTATGGCTATCTGGTCTCGGTTTGAAATTGGAGTGAAGCTGGTCCCAGCTCAAACCATCGCTTTCTGTCGAGACATGCTGCGAGGTATTAGTTTCATTAGGTGAAGTTTGGGGGCGATAAATAAGTAGGAAGATAATGGCATAGAGGAAGCACTGGAAGATAATAGAATAAAAGAAACGCTTGGAAGCCATGACACGATACAAAAATAAGGGCTAATGTGACCATCAAACTTCATAAAATATATATAGATTGGAGTCTCAACAGAGGTTAAATTCTTATTTAGGTACAAGTATAGTTGGACTTGACATCAATTGCCGGGGAACCACTGGAAATTATAGTTTTTTTTTTTATTGCTTGTATTTCCTCTTAATTAATCAAAAGGTGTTATTGTTCCCCACCAAAAATGAATTACTCCTAACCCAAATACCAATGGAAATCATAGTTCACCTTGTTAGTATATTATTGTTTCTTTTTTTCTTAATTAATTAAATAATTTGTTTTTAACATATATTTTGTAAAATTGAAATTAATCATCTATTAGGATTTATGTATTTGACTCAATGTTGGATGTATATATATCTCTCTTCACTTAAAAGAGTCATATTTGAATCCCTCTTCTTCATAATTAAAAAGAAAAACAAAATTATCCGTAAAAATTCAATACATTATGTTGAAAACACAAAAGTTGAAGTACAATTTAACTTATTAGATCCCTTCACTTGTCATGTGACAACAATCTTAACAAGCCAACTATTTTATCTTCAATTTCTGTTATATTATGACCTATTGGATGAGCATAGGTTTTCACTTCCTAATCGTTTATTTAAAATATAATATAAGTCAAATTTAATCAGGTAATAAAACACACCACCAAGTAATTAGTTTTTTAATTAATTTTTTCCACGTATTTATTATTCTATATACATTGAATTTGAAAATTATTTGATAGTGATTGTAATTTTTAATCTCGTTAAAAAAGCTTGTTAAATTTTCAATTCCTTTCAAGCAACATCTGTCAACAGCGTACTACTTGATAGAATGTAACACACATCTAAGCTTTAATGCAAGGTAAACTACTAGCAGAGTATGCAAGCAGAATGTAAGCAGCCTGCTTTAATTGCTCAGGAATTGCTTTCACATTTTGCATTCTCAACAATAATTGATCCTACTTTTATTAAACACAATGCTACGCAAATTAATGTAAAATCAGGTAAACGAAACTGGTGCAACTAGCTTTGAGCCAATAGTTTAAGACTAATAATTAATGCTAATAATAACAATTACAACCAGCAAAATCTAACTCTAATTAAATAAATAAACAAATAAAATTTCAGAAATAATTAAATATTCTTTGAAGACTTCCAGAAATTGCAATTGAAAAAATTTTGGACTCCATGAACAATGATGTGACCATCATTGTAGATGTTCCAATGTGTTATGTTAACATTGTTGATGGATCCGTAACCATTAACAAGGACTTTGCAATAGGAATCGCATGTGAGCAGCTCGACGCCCCTTTGTACAGATCCTGAATCGAAACCTTCTTTATCGACCCTGGCAGTCACAAACTGGTACTCCAACACCTTCCAATTTTCATCATCGGAGAAAGATTCGTCCACAGGAGCAAATATGGTGATTGTATTGTTGTTGTATATGGTCACACTGTCTGTGGCATAACAAAGGCGACAGCCAGCAGGATACGTACCACCGAATGGAACAACGGTGCGGAGATGGTTTTGGAGAATTAGAGACATGATCTTGAAGCCAGCATCCCACACAGCTTTGATAATCCCATCAACTTCTATGATGGCTTTGGTATCTGATGGCTTGAACATCAAGATGTGCTCTTCTCTTGGTTGCGTTGGAATTTCAGATAATTGGAATGTAGGCAGAGTATGAACAAGGACAATAACAAGAACCAAGGCTAGGGTGTATTTGGATACCATGATCAGGATTCAGAATTAGGATTAATAGAGGAACAAAACCCCTAGTTCAGGGGATTAATGCACTAGGATTATTGTGTATATAAATAAAAGCAGAGTTGGATTTAATTATAAGATTAGATGTATAATTTGATCAAAACTCAAAAAGTAGGAAGGTTGCTGGCTTCAAATCAAATTATTAAAACTCATGCTTTTTCTTTTTTTGCTGCTTTCTAAAATTTTACTAATTTGTTGCCAATGCATGGGCTTTTTAAGCTCTTTCTAAAATTTTACTTAATTTGTTGCCAATGGATGGAATCCCCAATACATAGATATGTGTCATCATAATATTACAATTGTGACACGATAAAAGTCAGATTATAATGCAAATTTTGGTTAATAGGCAATATAAAATCAGTTGAATAATTTATTGATAAATGAATAGCTCATAGAACATTAATATTTGAATAATGTTATTCAATATAGAGCTTCACAAAAACTGACTAGAGTAGTTTAGAGAAAACTTTACTATCATTATATATATAATATATATTATATATATATATATATATATAAGCTATATATATATTAAGCCATCTAACCTAAATCAAAACAACTAGGTGAAGATTTTCCCAACCATATGCGGTCTCTTTTTTTCTCTACCTTTCCTAGTCCAGGCATATATGTACTTATTATTATTATTATTATATTAGTTCAGACCTTTTATCAATTGTATATGTTACCTCTTAACTAGTCTAAAACTCGAGATGTTGAAAAAAATTGTAGAAAAACAGGAAAAGGTAAATTGAAGAATAAAGGACTTGTGTGTGATAAGATGTCTGTGCATTGGTTGTTGGTTATATAAGATTTGAATGGGCAGCCAAAAGAATCCATTGGTGTTGCTATGGAGCAAATATTAGCCACTGTCCAATATTTTCTCTTCTTGACCTTTACCATTGTAAGCTTAACCAAACCAATATCACTGCTTTTTAAAAGCTCATTTGAACCATATTCTCGTTTGCTTTGTCTCTATCACAGGGAGGATGGTATTACCTTTTGATCCCTCAGCATTAAAATTTCAGAATGTGCAATACTATGTTGACACACCTCCGGCAATCACATAAATCTGCCCTTTGTATAAATTTGAAGTCGTAGAGCACATTTCTCTCTCTCTTCTCTCTCTCTCTCTCTCTTCTTCATCTCTCTCTCTCTCTCTCTCAACAAGCATGCAANTTTCTAAAATTTTACTTAATTTGTTGCCAATGGATGGAATCCCCAATACATAGATATGTGTCATCATAATATTACAATTGTGACACGATAAAAGTCAGATTATAATGCAAATTTTGGTTAATAGGCAATATAAAATCAGTTGAATAATTTATTGATAAATGAATAGCTCATAGAACATTAATATTTGAATAATGTTATTCAATATAGAGCTTCACAAAAACTGACTAGAGTAGTTTAGAGAAAACTTTACTTATTCAATTATATATATATTATAATATATATTACTATATATATATATATATATATATATTAAGCCATCTAACCTAAATCAAAACAACTAGGTGAAGATTTTCCCAACCATATGCGGTCTCTTTTTTCCTCTACCTTTCCTAGTCCAGGCATATATGTATTTATTATTATTATTATTATTAGTTCAGACCTTTTATCAATTGTATATGTTACCTCTTAACTAGTCTAAAACTCGAGATGTTGAAAAAAATTGTAGAAAAACAGGAAAAGGTAAATTGAAGAATAAAGGACTTGTGTGTGATAAGATGTCTGTGCATTGGTTGTTGGTTATATAAGATTTGAATGGGCAGCCAAAAGAATCCATTGGTGTTGCTATGGAGCAAATATTAGCCACTGTCCAATATTTTCTCTTCTTGACCTTTACCATTGTAAGCTTAACCAAACCAATATCACTGCTTTTTAAAAGCTCATTTGAACCATATTCTCGTTTGCTTTGTCTCTATCACAGGGAGGATGGTATTACCTTTTGATCCCTCAGCATTAACATTTCAGAATGTGCAATACTATGTTGACACACCTCCGGCAATCACATAAATCTGCCCTTTGTATAAATTTGAAGTCGTAGAGCACATTCTCTCTCTCTCATCTCTTCTCTCTCTCTCTCTCTCTCTCTCTCTCACACACACACCCACACACACATGCATAATCAACTTACATATAACCATGGACAAACTCTAACATAAGTTATTTAAGTCAGAAGGAACCCATTTGAGGTGACTGGCGAGACTTGAACCGAAGAATTCATCAACAATTGCTAAATATCATGACTAATGAGCCATTGGATGAAACAACACTGATTGATCATTGGTGCATTGTTTTCTATTTGTTCTTAGGAAATGAGAAAACGAGGATATTCTCGAAGAAGCTTCAACTCCTTTCAGATATTACAGGAGTGGTTAGGCCTGGTGTTCTGACAGCACTGATGGGTCCTAATGGAGCAGGAAAAACTACTCTTCTTGGTGTTCTTGCAGGAAGAAAAACTATAGGCTGCATAGAGGGGGAAATCAGAGTTGGTGGTTGCCCCAAGGTTCAAGAAACATTTGCAAAGATATCAGGCTTTTGTGAACAAACAGATATACATTGTCCACAAATCACAGTAGAAGAATCTTTGATTTTTTCTGCTTGGCTGCGTCTACCTGCTTGTATTGACTCAAAAATTAAAACTGTAAGACTCCAAAGGCGCAAGAATTACTAATATTTTGTTATAAAAATTTGAGATAATTTGTCTTAAAGCTGCTTTAATGGATTTTGTAGGAATTTGTGAAAGAAGTCATTTACATACATTGAACTTCATGAAGTCAAGGATGCTTTAGTTGGCATACCTGGTCATAGTGGTCTATCAACTGAGCAACGTAAACGGCTTACAATAGCTGTAGAACTTGTTGCTAATCCTTCCATAATTTTCGTGGATGAACCTACCTCCAGTTTGGATGCAAGTGCTGCAGCATTGTCGTGCGTGCAGTGAAGAATGTAGCTGATACAGGTAGAACAATTGTTTGCACGATCCACCAACCGAGCATTGACATATTTGAAGCATTTGATGAGGTTAAAATCCTTTTTTGAGGCTTGAATTATTAGGATCATTGTTTTCTTGCTATCATAAACAAGTTCAAAACAAGAGTTCTCTTTCATATTCTTGTTATTCTCATTGCAGTTGATTTTTCTGAAAACTGGTGGGAGTTTAGTCTACTTTGGACAATTAGGACAACATTCAAGTAGCGTTATAGAATATTTTGAGGTCAGTTTCCCCTTCCGTTCCCTGATAAATATAGTCTAAACAAATTTGCTTCCGAAAGATGATTTTTACTTGCCTTCTATTCTTAGAATTCTTACTGACAGAGCATACCTGGGGTGCCCAAAATTAAAGATAATTGTAACCCGGCAACATGGATGCTAGATGTTACTTCAACTTCTGTAGAGGCTGAGCTTGGAATTGATTTGGCCAAAATATACAAGAATTCTGCCCTATATGGGTAAGTTTAATTAGAACAGCCAGTGATTCTGGTATCTTGTAAAGTTGAACTATGAACCAAGGAGTCTGTCACAGTCTAATTTTCGGGCTTTGACCAATGCAAAGACTCAATGAGCTCAGCTCACTAAGCTTAAGCAAGCCTATTTATATAATCTTGTACATTAATCCATGTCTTTAAAATCCAAAATTCGTAATGATCAAATATAATTCCTTTGAAAACAATTCATAAGACCCAATTATGTATTCGTAATGGCATTATCAATCATAATATACATATATAGCTTAACAAATGAGTCTTAACATTTCACATCAAGCATTCATATACATATAATTAGACCTTGATCGTCAGCGAAATGACTCTAGGCGTGGGTGTTAACATTTAGTGACATGGTGAACCTACTGAAAGATGAATAGGAGGGAGCACCTCGACTTAGGATCCAACTACCTTCGATCCTGAAACTAAAACATGAATTTGAAAAGAATGAGTATAAACTCAGTGAGTGAACATAGGAAAGGAACAAGCAACCAATACAGAAAGTTTTTGAAAACATGATGCACTCGTTTTGAAAACAATGCAATTTTGTATGCCATCAACAAAACTCAATGCCATGTTGTCTTTTAACTCGTTTAAAACATTTAAGAAAATCAACTTTCAACATTGAATACAATCACATAATATTTCTTTCACTTTATCATAGCATATATAAACATTTCTATAACATATATAAACATCTCTGTAGCGTATAAATATATAAACATACATGCAACCACCGCCTTACCCAGCTCATGTGCACTCCCACACCGCACATAGTTGGAGTCATCGTGTGCACCCTCACATCGTGCACAGCTAATACCATCGTGTGCACCCCTACATCGCACACAGCTAATGCCATCATGTGCACCCTCACATAGCGCACAGGCAATATCATCATTCACACTCCTGCACCCCGTCATCATCGGCATGTGCAACCCCCACATCGCGCACAAGCTAACGCCATCACGTGCACCCCCACATCGCGCACAGGCAATATCATTATTCACACTCCCGCACCTCGTCATCACAGGCATGTGCAACGCCCACATCGTGCACATGCATGGTTATAATTATCACATAATATTAACTATCAATACACAACAAACATATATCAACATAATATGAGAGCACAAGAATTCATTATATTACACATTCATAACATACAACGTTTCATCAAAGGCTTGTTCCCATGCAAATTTTAAGAAAAACCAGTAAAATATTTCAAGTGGTTCAATCAAGCATATAATCATTTATTTCAAAACATTTTAATGCAAATTCACTCACCTCATGATAGCGGGATGTTACATCGCGATTAGTTCGGAGGCATATCTAGCTATTGCTACTTGTCGGTCACTTGTTATTTCCTCCAACACGCTACCACAATACACTACATTTACTTTTGTACTTCCTAACAATAATCCAAATTCAATATCTTTAGTGTACCTTATTTCTACTTCTCTTTTTCTTCAATCATGAATCCTTATTCAACTAACTTATATCTTGACACATTCTTTACCAAAGTGGCCTTTAACCTTTACATGCGTAATTCTTTAGATAATAGATACCGGTAACTTATTTATGACTCTAGCACATATACAAATCTTATCTAAGGATATTTATCAAGTTTATCCATCATTTCGACAATAATTACCTTAGCATATGATAGCAACTATAAATTTTCTTCTATCAAACATCTTCTAAGTCTACATGTACCAGCATCCTCATTTACATGTTGCCACCAAGCATAACATTAATATTCATTCATGCACACCAACATCCATAACCTTTTAAACCTTTCCTAACAACACATATCTACACACCAAACTTTCAATTAATATAATTGCCTTCCAACCATACCTATGACATCACAATAACACTACATATGCATACAATCATTCTCACAATATTAAACCAATCATAAGCTTCAAATTGTAGCATTAAGCTTATCACTTGGTTTTAGCTTAGATTTCACCCAACAAAATTCATAATTTCCTCACACCCATGGTCACCATAGCTGCCACAAAATGATTCACACATCATTTTTTCAAAGATTTAATCAACCATGAGCTTAAAACACAAAAACCCTTACCTTATGTTTCTTGAATCTTGAGACCCACTTAATATTTCTACAATTACTCTTGAATCACTTACTACCCAAGCCTTCCATGTTTCTCTCTTTTCTTTCCTTAGTTGATTCTCTCTATTTTTCTCTTCAATTGCATTAGAGTCAAGTGAAAATGGGGTGGAAGTGTTGAAATGGCATGGGAGGAAGGAGATGGAGAAGAAAAAATACCATCTCAAAGAGATAAGGATCAGCCAAGGATAAGGATGAAGAGTCAAAGCTTCCTTTGGGAGCTTTGACCACTTTAATGGTAAAATTACTATTTTACCCTTCAAGGTTTTCACCCTTTTTACTTGTATCCTCCCATAATCTTTTAATTCTAATATCTTTTCATTATCTTCTTTTACACATGTACAAACGAAATATAAAGTTTTAACTCCAAAATAGTGTCCCCATAATATTTTAATATTTATCTACGCACACTATCTTTATTTAATAAAGGCATGCAAGCCCCATTAACTTCATTTTTCTCCAAATTTCCTCGTTTGTCTTCTTCCCCACTTAGATTGACCATATACTCCCTTTTCATGAAAAATTACAACACTGAATAAAATTTTAATATTTTAATATTATTTTATCAATAAAATATTATTTTATTCTAAAATTTTCCACTTGTCTCCTTGGCACCCAAAACACCTTGTTATACCTCGATTCACTTTCGAATCACTTTTTATCTCACTATTTCATCCTTAATAAAAATATTCTTATTATTTTATTATTATTTTCTCTCATACGAAATATTTTATCTTAAAATACTTTTTTCACCTTTCGTTACTTTTAAACATTTCAATTAACCTCAATTAGCATTCGGTACTGGATGTTACAGAGTCTATTCTCATCCATTTGTCAATCTTATTCATTTTGTTAATTGAGAAGCATGGTAATGGGTTCAATTAAAAATTTTTCGTGTGCCAATTATTTGGTTCCATTGTGTAATGATTCCATTCATAATTTTGTAGCATTTTTTTTCAATTAACTAATGGCATATATCAAATAGCTAGGATGTATTAACTAGTAGAAAAGCCATCGTATTTAGCAATAGTATTTGAGAATATTTTTAAACTTGCAAATGAACCTTTTTTTTGGTAAGAGCAACAAACAGCTTGTAATGCACTTGAGTACTCCACCTCCTGATTCAAGAGATGTTCATTTTCCAACTTGATATTCCCAATATTGAAAGACATAACTTTTGAATAGAAATGTCTTTCCAATAGTCACTTTATCAAAAGATAACTTTTTATATTCAAAGACATAACCTTTGAATTATAGATGTTTTACGAAAGTCACTTTATTAAGGGACATAACTTTTTGTTTTGAAAATACACCAACAACCTTTCATTTTCAAAATTTTCATATACTAGCAACTCTATGAATCATATGCATAAATAAAGGTTTGGAGGAGATTTGAACCTTTACTTAGTGAAATGTGTTACTGTTAGTTTGAATTGTATGGTTAACTACGCATTGAATCAACAATTCTTCATGGACTAATTGGACCAGAAATCACTCACAAAATTCCTACTCAATTTGTGTATAGTTTTGCCAATACATTTATGGCCTTATGTTACACATCCATGTGAAACCCCAACTCTTACTTAAGGTTAAATTTATAACTTAGCTTGTTGAGCACAATCACAAGGTATGCATACCTTGCATTATAGTTTTGTCCATTCCAATGCCACCAATCATCTTCTGTTTCATGATTCTCATTTGTCATTTAATCTGAATAATATCTCTCATACTCTTGACACACCAAATTCCTCAGTGTCTTTAAATTTTGGAAATTATTTTAGTTTTACCCTTATAGACTTTGAATAGAAGTTTGAATTTGTTTCTTCCCAAAATTCTAATTATTTTGATCCTAATCATACTAATCCATCACCTAAGCCAATTAGAAGAAGCACTAGGGAAAAACATCCTCCAAAATATTTAGAAGCATATTAATGTTACCATTCCCCTCATAAACATCATGTCACCTTTCATCCCATTTGTTCATATTTATCTGTTGATCAATTACCAACATTTCATAAAGCATTCACTACGTCACTTTCTTAGACATATGAACCCTAAACATATTCACAAGTTATAAAGCACTATCATTGGAAAGTTGCCATGGAATGTGGTTTCCTTGCCTCTAGGATCTCATTTTATAGGTTGTAACTGCGTTTACAAAGTTAAGATCAATGTTGATGGGTCTATTGAGCAATATGAAGAAAGATTAATGGCTAAAGTGTCACGACCCGAAATTTACATCGAGCCAGTGACAACGGCCTCAATGTCTCGATTGACATTCATTACCCGAAATGCCAACCGAAACCTCGCAAGGCTTTCTCATCAGTTTTACTTCTCCCCTGTGAGCAACAATTATTAAATACCATGTTTTAAAGAAATATAGACTAATTTCAAATTAAAAACAATCAAAAAGTAATTTCTATTACACAGGGGTATTTTGGTCATTTTACCAAAAATTTTTGAACCCTGGTAAAAATATGATATACAAGTAATAAGCATCCATTTCATGTCTAAAAATAAGTTCCGTTGTCTAATTCATCAATTTAAAGTGAAATTATAGCTATTCAAATTAAATAAAAATATTAAATAAAATATTTCATTTTCTTATAAAACAATATTTATAGAATTCTGCGTAAATAATTTTTGTAGCGTAAAAGCAAAATAAATTCATACACCTAGTAGCACACGCAGCCAAGTATACAAAATATTCTACAACGACATGTGGGCCCTAAAATAACTGAAAACATACAAGACTGTGGACCTTCGATTTCTAAGGATGCAAATCCAAAAGCAACCTTCGACAAAATCGGCTGTCTACAGACTATCCTGAGCCTGAAATGGGTGAAAAGGAGGGGTGAGCTCTTATAAACCCAGTGAGTAAGCAAATTTCATATATAACATCTAAAACCGAGTAAATAGAGATAATTTAAAACATCTTAGTATAATGTGATTCATAACATCAAATCTCATTTCCACCCATATAAATCAATTTCATTTCATCAAAATCAACAAGGCTTATGATTCTCGTAAAAACTTGGCTCGTGCCAAAACTTGCACTCGGTGACAACTTGCGTCAGGGCATCCAACCGAGTCCGCCAAGGCTATTAGAATAACATATGAATATAATACTTATTCTTTTACATTTAAAAGCACAGTCATTCCTTGGAGTTGGCTGAGTTTCACCCTTATGTGGTGGTTCGGCGTGAGGTGAACTCTAACTTTACCTTAGGAGATACCCTCCGCACCTCTCATAATCAGGTAAAATATAACGAGGGTTTACCGTGCCCCTCTCATAGGCTGGTCCACGGAAACTCGCCCACTACAGTAAGCTAATCAAATAACCCACCAATTCAATAAAATTTCCGATAGCATGACATGGCTAATATAATATTACTAGCCTGTCAAGGCCAAGCAAAACAGTTCATATATTCCACACAAACACAAATCCAACCATGCTTGCCATCACATTGTCATAAGCCATCAATTCAAACCATATGTCAAAACATATGCATAACACGAGTATACAGTCTCCACTTACTCAATTTCTAAAACCAGTATTCAATTTCAAAACAAGTTATAAATCTCATTTTGTTTAATCAACACTTCAATTTTAAAACATAATAATTTACAATTTAAACTCATTTTTCTTTAAAATCATAAAAATGAATATAAACTACTTTAGATAGTTAAAATGAACATTTGATTACTCACAATGGCGGGAGTTTAAAGTACTCTTATTCTTGGTCCTTGGGTACGATGTCTTTACCCTTATCAGAGGGCTCACCACCTATACATAATACACGACACGTAATTCAATATATTTGTGTCAAACTGTTATAAAAATATTTCAGGCTCTATATGAATGCATGAAATTGAATGAGAATTGTCTGAATAATCACTTAAAGACAGTGTTCTACGTGGGTTCAATTATGATCGGATTGAATTGGCATTCTACCTAACTCGGACTATGCCCTGTTTAATTAGCCAAAACATCAAATTCAACTCCAAATATCTTCATTACACTTCCAATATTCCAAATACACCAAAGTACCTCAATGAGCTTAATTGTGACTTAATTCACCGTAATCGAAATTTATTTCGATTTCGATATCCGATACCATAAATCATCAACTACAAGCTAAATAAGATGAAACACATCAAAATCCATCATCAACATGTCACCTAATAAATTCGGCCAAAGAGGGTTTTTGAAGGGCACGTGATTTTCTTGCTAGTTTTTCATGCCAAACATCATCAAACAACTAAAAACATTAAGATATCATGAAATCTAGCAAAATTCATCATCAAAACCTCTCTCCCAATGTTCGGCCAGCATGTATTCCCTCATGGAAACCTGTGTTTCATCCATAGAAAATGAAAAAAAAAGCATGGGTAAGATAGATCTTAAGCTAAAATTAAAAAATCTTACCTTTGATTGCTTGGTTCCTTGAAATTCAACAATTTTCTCTTGAATTTTCCTCTCTAGGGTTTGTTCTTATTCTTTTCCCTTTGTTCTTTGCTTTGGCTGACCATGAAGAATGAAATTGGAGAGTTTGTGTTGAATTTATAAAGGCAATTATAAAAATATTGAAACTTGACATGTGTCACCATGTGATTGGTCCATGGTTAAAACTTAACAATTAAGCATTTTCTCACCACCACATATAATCTCATAATTATCCAAAGTATAAAGTGATAATAGGTGAAATTCATGGGCTTGACAAGTGTCATGGTGGTGTAAAATTTCAGTTACGTCCTCATTGACACGCGAAATGACCGTTTTGCCCTTATACTCGAAAAATATCGAAATTGAAATTTTTCACTCCACAATTTCAAATTATGCTCCAAATAGTCAAACTTGGTCAAAACTCTCATCCAACATTCCAATTTAGCCCTCGAGTGGCAAAATGACCATTTTGCCCTTACGTTATAAAAATTTCCAATTGAACTCCAAATCAATCTTCGAACTCCAAATCACCATATTAAGACATTCTAAGGTTCAATAACTCTCAAATAAATCTTAAATCTCTATTCAAACTTGTTTAAGGTTTTAATCGACTTAATTGTACCATTAGGTACGAAACCGATTTTTAACAATTCTCTGAGGCATCTACATACTTAGATGCAGACTTGCTATCAAGTACATGAATGACATGGCAAGTATATTATAGAGCTGGGCTTGACAGCACTACCCCCCTTAAAATAAAATTTTGACATCAAAATTTCACTTACCGAACTAGGAGAAAAGATTGGGGTATTGGCTTCTCATCTGATGCTTAACTTCGCACGTCATTTCTTCCATCCGAGCATTCTTCCACAACACCTTAACCATTGGAATGTTCTTATTCCTCAACACTCGATCCTTTCAATCTAGAATACGTACAAGTTGCACCTCGAACTTCAAATTTTCCTGTAACTCAATCGGAGGTGCCTCGAGGATATGGGAGGGATCAGGTACATACTTCTTCAACATTGAAACGTGGAAGATATTATGAATCTGATCCAACTTTGGGGGTAATTCTAGTCTATATTGTCACTAGCTCAATCCTTTCAATGATACGAAAAGGTCCAATGTATTTCGAATTGAGCTTTCTCAGCTTTGCAAACCGAATCACACCTTTCATTATCCAACTAGATATCACAATTTACCACAATAGTATAATCAAATAAGACTTAATACCTCAGAGTATTCAAATCATTACCTTTCCAAGGAGAAACCTTAAGAAAAACTCTATCATTAACTTCAAAATCCAAATCTTTTCTCCGTCTATCCGAGTAACTTTTCTGCCTATCTTGAGCTATCTTTAATCATTCTCGGATAACCTTGATCTTTTATCAAACCTTCTGACATTCGAGAATTTATTCAACCATTGACTATGGGTCTAACTTGTCAACTAATTTCTATTTCAGTTTACATACTTTTATACAATTTCCATTTGAGCATTTTATAATACGTAAGGATAAAACATGCTTTATTTATTTTAGATATATTTAACATCATGGATGATTCAAATCTAATAACCATTAGTAACCTTATTCCCAAAAACAAAACTCCAATACTTTCATGATCGAGTGCTCACTAGATAATTTCAGCTTATACCACAAGGCATTCCAATAATTAACGATATCCTTGTATATATCTTTATAGTCTTCATCAATCCCTTTAATCAATAGCTCAACCACTTAAAAAGTAAATTGCTCAAAATTCCCCTTTAAAGTTCCTTTCTGAAAGTAACTTCTTTTAGTCTTATTACCTTAAAAATTAAATCCATAATTATTCATTCTCAATCATGGGCTTTATGCCAAACAAGCAGATTTTAAACCTTTCTTATATAAATTCAAATACACAACTCTCATGCATAAGTTATAAATTTTTCCCCAAAGCTTCATATATAGAAACTATATATTGGAGTTATACCAAAACTAATACATTGTTTTCCATTGCCCCTTAGGATACTAAATTCATGGCATACTTCTCTAATTGCGTACTTCATAATAGCCTAACAAAGTTTAGCTTACAATTAAGCTAGTTTATATGTCAAGCCTCTCAGGCTCTATTAAAAACACCAAATTGATCGCAGTATGATAGGATTTTGAGTTCATACCAGAAGTTTAAACACTTACCTTTAAGCTGACAGCATTATAATCAACTTGTTCACTGCCAAGATCATTGATAGATTATCTTAATCAGTATCTAGTGCTATAACCACTGATAGAACATCATCATTGAGTCAAATTAAAAATAACTCTGTATGAGTTTTTGTATCAATTTGCAACATACGTATTCCTACGTATATTTCTAAAAATTTCAACTTCAAGTAATCTTAGACATAGCAAGTTCAATGAATTACTTGTAATATTGAAATAACCGCCAATTTTAGTTTAAAATCATCTCCTCCCACATTTAATCAGATCATGCTCATCATTTTGTGGGGAATAGTCAAATCTTAAATCGTCAGCTTTTTCTAAGTGGATCTCTACAATTCCCATAGCTTATTTCTATTTCTTCACCAAGGGTAATATCATTTAATCAAACCATATCACCCTCGTTCTCTAAATATTCGTAACACAATTCAGTCTTTGCGTACCCTTATCGAGTACTTTGCCTTGATAATTTCTCAAAAATAAATTGAAACTTGTGGGGGTAGCTCGTTTCACAATTTATGCCTAAAGCCGTGAACACTATCCCATCATTAAAGTTCTACCCTTATTTACCAATCATAGCTCCTTTGCACATTTACCTATACATTGCTTGGTTACTCACGAGTCTCTCATGGTCATCCCATTTCGACCTCTTATAGCAATTTAACTAATATATTCTCTTATGCGTTTCAATGTACTTCCCAAAACACTTAAACACATCCTGTGATGGAATTCAGTGGAGGATTTAAACAATCAAAAGCTTACCTTCCAAAACCACTTATAATTTTAACAATTCAATATATGCTCAATAACATTTGAGCTCATTGACCCTATTGGACATTATTTTAAAATCTCCTAAGGTGTCCCTGTTCATAATTCGGACCATACCAATTAACTTAATGTATTTACATTGATCATCCTTAAGCTTCTTATGCTCATCATAACAACATCCATTTTTCTCCCATCATTCATCTTATCGATCTTATTTGTATATATGGTTTTTAGCCTATCACAATGCCTGCCACATAAATGCTCAGGCATTTTCAATCTTTTGCCAAACTTATAATCATGTAAGCACTAGTTAAACTAAATCCTTTCATGGGATATCTCCTTCCACAAGCTGCATGTGAATCACAAAATGTCCAACTTCAAGCATATGCCTACATATTTATATCCTTCGTATATTTGTGATCATGAAAACCACATTTCGCAAAACTAGCTTTCTATCTCACGTGTGCTATTAGAACATCAATTTCGACATGTTTACTTCACCCTTTTTGTGGTATACCAAGATCAACCTTTAGGCATATTTCACCATTAGCCATCATACACCTTTATTATAACATTTAGTGCAAACTTGATTAAGCAATTGTCTCTAAATAACTCTTAAATACATAAATGTCAATTTATACACCACTTAATGTTAAGGTCTTGACTTTACTCATCGATCCTTAACCAATCACATCTATAAAGTGAATAATTTACTTAATTATTGCACTTCGCCTTTGTGGTCATAAGATCAAAATTGTCCTAAACTTAGGATACAGAAGCTCCCTCTTAGAGCTTATCCAAAAATCAACATTTTCTAATTTCCTTACTCTGAGGAGATCACATTGAGACTAATCATTTACATCATAGGTTGCATGTTGAATCAAACACATTTTTAAATTAACCTTTAAAGTAATTCATATATCGATCTTCATATAGAACTCCATATGGCACTTAGACTAAATTTGTCATTTTCATGTCATTTAATTTCAAACTACTAAATCCATAACTAGTGCTTTAATCCTTTGGTTTCATGCTAAGCATAACAAAATTCAAGCTCATCCTTATAACATATTTGCTTACTAACCTTTTACTTCACGATCACACATTAATCATAATAATCATAGATTTTTACCCTTAAGCTAATTCATGTACTTATAAGTATAATCCCACAATAGGTCAAATCAATTCTTGGAATCTCACAGTCACTTGATTGAAATCAAAACCAGCTCCGTCTAAGCTACTATACACATAAAATATTTCTGAAGCCCCACACCATTTATATATGGGTATAACAAGCTCAATTAACATAATGCACTTACCTCGATGCACATAAGTATTGGTTTATACCTTTCTCCATGCTTAGATTTGTAAACTTCAAGTGAATTATAACCATCACTAGTCGTTTCAGTCAAAGCATGCCCCTTATTACTATTATCACACGTGCTTCTTTATATTGACCTCAAATGCAATCCATAGTCATCTAATTTTCTTCCCATTAACAATCATGGGCTCAAATTATAACTCCAAATAATTAAATTACTACAGGCCTATTAGTCCAGTTCCACTTTCCTCCATTCTTAATCGAAGGGATATGTCATTACATTAATCTTTCATTAGGATCATTTTGTTTAAAGATTTTTCCAACAGCAGCTGGTGTCCCAGGTGGCATCTCAAATCAGGACAATGATACCACTTATGAACTACAATTTCCTCCTCTACAGGATCTGGCTGACTATACCGAGAATGGCCTCTCCCCCTCCTAACTGATCTAGCAAGAGGTAGGGGTCCACGTTGAGGAGGCATAATGGTTTATAAAAAGAACCAAAACTAGTTTAGACCACTTCAATTTCTATATGCAGATGCATACATTCAACTCAATCTAACCTAACTTAGGGCCACACTGACACTGTAGTTTTTAAAATAACTTTAAAAACTAAAGGCTCTGATACCACTTTAATTGTCACGACCCGAAATTCTCATCCACCCCATGACAACCGCCGCGATGTCTCAATTGACATTCATTACCCGAAATGCCAACCGAAACCTCACAAGGCTTTCGCATCAGTTTTACTTCTCCCTTGTGAGCAACAGTTATTAAATACCATGTTTTAAAGAAATATAAACTAATTTTAAATAAAAAAAAATCAAAAAGTAATTTCTACTACACATGGGTATTTTGATCATTTTACCCAAAATTTTTGAACCCTGGTAAAAATATGATATACAAGTAATAAGCATATATTTCATGTCTAAAAATAAGTTTCGTTGTCTAATTCATCAATTTAAAGTGAAATTATAGCTATTCAAATTAAATAAAATATTTTATTTTCTTTTAAAATAATATTTATAGAACTCTGCGTAAATAATTTTTGTAGCGCAAAAGCAAAATAAATTCTTACATACAATGGCATACGCAGCCAGGTATACAAAATATTTTACAATGACATATGGGCCCCAAAAATAACCGAAAACATACAAGACTGTAGACCTACGATTTTTAAAGATGCAAATCCAAAAGCAACCCTCGACAAAATCGACTGTATACAGACTATCTTGAGCCTAAAATGAGTAAAAAAGAGGGGTGAGTTTTTATAAACCCAGTGAGTAAGAAAATTTCATTTATAACATCTAAAGCTGAGTAAATTGAGACAATTTAAAACATCTCAATATAATATGATTCATAACATCAAATCTCATTTACACCCATATAAATCAATTTCATTTCATCAAAATCAACAAGGCTTATGATTCTCGTAAAAACTTGGCTCGTGCCAAAACTTGCACTCGATGACACCTTGCGTCGGGGCATCCAACCGAGTCCGCCAAGGCTATTAGAATAACATATGAGTATAATACTTATTCTTTTACATTTAAAAGCACAGTCGTTCCTTGACGTTGGCTGAGTTTCACCCTCACGTGGTGGTTCGGCGTGAGGTGAACTCTAACTTTACCTTAAGAGATACCCTCCGCACCTCTCATACTAAGGTAAAATATAACTAGGGTTTATCGTGCCCCTCTCATAGGCTGGTCCACGGAAACCCACCCACTACAGTAAGCTAATCAAATAACCCACCAATTCAATAAAATTTTTGATAGCATGACATGGCTAATATAATATTACCAGCCTATCAAGGCCAAGCAAAACAGTTCATATATTCCACACAAACACAAATCTAGCCATGCTTGCCATCACATTGTCATAAGCTATCAATTCAAACCATATGTCAAAACATATGTATAACACGAGTATACAGTCTTCACTTACTCAATTTCCAAAACCAGTATTCAATTTCAAAACAAGTTATAAATCTCATTTTGTTTAATCAACACTTCAATTTTAAAACATAATAATTTACAATTTAAACTCATTTTTCTTTAAAATCATAAAAACGAATATAAACTACTTTAAATAGTTAAAATGAACATTTGATTACTCACAATGGCGGAAGTTTAGAGTACTCCTATTCTTGGTCCTCGGGTATGATGTCTTTACCCTTATCAGAGGGCTCACCACCTATACATAATACACGACACGTAATTCAATATATTTGTGCCAAACTGTTATAAAAATATTTCAGGCTCTATATGAATGCATGAAATTGAATGAGAATTGTTCGAATAATCACTTAAAGACGATGTTCTACGTGGGTTCAATTATGATCGGATTGAATTGGCATTCTACCTAACTCGCACTATGCCCTGTTTAATTAGCCAAAACATCCAATTCAACTCCAAATATCTTCATTACACTTCCAATATTCCAAATACACCAAAGTACTTCAATGAGCTTAATTGTGACTTAATTCACCGTAACCGAAACTTATTTCGATTTCGATATTCGATACCATAAATCATCAATTACAAGCTAAATAACATGAAACACAACAAAATCCATCATCAACATGTCACCTAATAAATTCGGCCAAAGAGGGTTTTTGAAGGGCACGTGATTTTCTTGCTAGTTTTTCATGCCAAACATCATCAAACAACTAAAAACACTAAGATATCATGAAATCTAGCAAAATTCATCATCAAAACCTCTCTCCCAATGTTCGGCCAGCATGTATTCCCTCATGGAAACCTGTGTTTCATCCATAGAAAATGAAAAAGAAAGCTTGGGTAAGATAGATCTTAAGCTAAAATTAAAAAATCTTACCTTTGATTGCTAGGTTCCTTAAAATTCAACAATTTTCTCTTGAATTTTCCTCTCTAGGGTTTGTTCTTATTCTTTTCCCTTTGTTCTTTGCTTTGGCTGGCCATGAAGAATGAAATGAGAGAGTTTGTGTTGAATTTATAAAGGCAATTATAAAAATATTAAAACTTAGTACATGTGTCANATGAGAGAGTTTGTGTTGAATTTATAAAGGCAATTATAAAAATATTAAAACTTGACATGTGTCACCAGGTGATTGGTCCATGGTTAAAACTTAACAATTAAGCATTTTCTCACCACCACATATAATCCCATAATTATCCAAAGTATAATGTGATAATAGGTGAAATTCATGGGCTTGACAAGTGTCATGGTGGTGTAAAATTTCAATTACGTCCTCATGGACACGTGAAATGACCGTTTTGCCCTTATACTCAAAAATGTCAAAATTGAAATTTTTCACTCCACAATTTCAAATTATGCTCCAAATAGTCAAACTTGGTCAAAACTCTCATCCAACATTCCAATTTAGCCCTCGGGTGGCAAAATGACCATTTTACCCTTACGTTGTAAAAATTCTCAATTGAACTCCAAATCACCATATTAAGACATTCTAAGGTTCAATAAATCTCAAATATATCTTAAAATCTCTATTTAAACTCGTTCGAGGTTTTAATCGACTTAATTGTACCACTAGGTACGATACCGATTTTTAACGATTCTTCGAGGCATCTGCATACTTAGATGCAAACATGCTATCAAGTAAATGAATGACATGGCAAGTATATTATAGAGCTGGGCTTGACATAAAGGCTATAATAAAAAAAAAGGTTTTTATTATCAAGAGACATTTAGTCCAGTGGTTAAGTAAACCACAATAAGAATATTTTAACTTTAATAGCAATGAAGGGTTGGCATTTGTCCTAGCTTGACATCAACAATGCTTTCTTGCATGATGATTTGAAAGAAATAGTAACTATGGACATTCCATAAGGGTATCATGTTAAGAATAAGTACCCACATGGTTCCAAGCTTATTTGTAGGCTCCACAAATCAATATATAATCTCAAACAAGCATCAAGGCAATGGAACAATAAATTTATGGAATCCTTATTGAATTTTAGTTTTATACAATCCAAATTAGTTTCCTCATTGTTTATCAAAATTATTAATGATAATGATTTAATGGCTCTATTAGTTTATGTAGATGATATTGTGATCAGGAGCTCCTCAATGAAAGCTACAGCTGATGTGAAGAACTATTTGAGCTCCAAACTCAAATTGAAAGATCTTGGAAGTCCAAAATACTTCATTGGACTTGAAATAGCAAAGTTGAAAGAAGGGATTTGTATCTCTCAAATAAAATACACACTGGATATGCTTGAAGATTATTGTTTATTAGGCTTAAAACCTATTTCCACTCCAAGTGACTACAATCACAAATTGTCACAAGCTATTGATGTTGATGTTCTATCCAATGCCATTAAATACAAACAATTGGTTGGTAAGTGAATCTATTTAACACTAGACCAGACATAGCATATGCAGTTCGAGTGTTGTCATAATACATGGATAGACTTGGACATACACACTTAATGGCTGCATACAGAGTTTTAAGATACTTGGAAAGAGCCCCTAGTCAAGGAATATTATTTCATTCTCAATCAAAATTATGTTTAAAAGCATATGTTAATAATGATTGGGCAGGATACCCTGACAGTAGAAAATTTGTTATTGGATTTAGCATATTTCTTGATCAATCTCTATTTAGCTAGAGGTCCAAGAAAAAATCAATAGTGGCAAGGAGCTCGACAAAAGCTAAATATAATGCAATGACCACTGCCCGTTATGAAATAATGTGGCTACTATATATGTTGAAAGACTTTAGTGTTAATCATGATGAAAGTGTTGGATTTTACTATGACAACCAATCTACTCTTATCTGTAAAAACTAAGGGTAAGCAAAATTAAATCAAAACTAAATTAACCGACAAATTCGGTTGATTCAGTTTAGTTAATTTGGTTAATTCGGTTAAATTGATTAAAAAGTCCATTTAAGTCAATTAAATCAGTTCGGTTTGGTTAAAATTTTTTGAATTTGATTAACCGAATTAAACAATTTTGAAATTAGTATATTTTAAGAGCTTTTATTTCATGCATGCACTCACATAATTTTTCTATACATATATATGAATTAAGGGTTAAAATTAATCATCAAGCATCAAAGAATAAAAATTAAAATACAGTTTATTTAAACATTAATGTTATTGATATAAATATAATCCTACAAAAAGTTATTTAAAATTAAACATAATGTAAAATATAATAAAAACTATACTCTAAATTTAAGTTATTAATATATTAATGTAACTTGTTATCTTATTTTTATATTAAGTTATTAGTATATTATACTCTATATAACATATTTATTAAAAACAATAAATAGTCCATATGCTATAGAATATAGACTATATATAGTAACCTACTTGTTATAAGTTGTTAATAAACTATAGTAATATAGCATTACTTATATTAAATTGGTAATATTAGTATACTATAGTAATATAACTTATATTATTAAAGTAATTTATATTAATATTAGTATTATATAGTAATATAACTTATATTAGTAATTAAATATAATAACTTATTAATATATTATATATAGATATATTAATGACTTAATGAGTTAATGTTATTATATTATAATATATAACAATATACTACATCTATTACATGGCATACTTATTAATATACTAATTAGTCCAAAATTTTGTATTAACAATATACTATATTAGTATATTAGTAAAATTATATGTAATAATGTAATATGTGGTAACATAAAGTATATTATTAATATATTATTAAATAAATTAAAAACAAAAAAAGTTAAAAAATTCAGTTAAATCGGTTGACTGATTTAACCAACTAAAGTCGGTTAATTTAAAATCGGTTAAAGTTCTTATATTGGTTTGGTTCAATTAATTTTTTTTTAAAAGTCGATTAAGTCAGTTAATGTCATTTCTTGAACAAATTAATCGTTTTAATTGAACGCCCACTCCTAATAAAAGCTCCACTTTGTATGAAAGGATAAAGCACAAGGAGATGAGTTGTCATTTCATTAGAGAGAAAGTATCAACCGCAATCATTTTATCAAGGTAGGTTAAAATTGATCTACATATTGCTGGTATGTTTACCAAAGCATTGCAACTAACACCTTTTCAAAGCTTGCTTAACAAGATGAGTGCTTTAAATATACACACTCATCTTGAGGGGAGTATGAGAAATATGATAAAGAAAAAGTGAAGGCATTGATTATCAGCTAGAAGATGCGGAACAATGAAGAACACGGCACTAAATAGCTTCAATCCCTTTAATTTGTATATACATAGGTTGTACAGTTGTTGTTAGTGTGGCAGCTGATGTGCATATGCATCACTTACTCTAAATTTAATTGTGTTCTTTGGTATTTTCTTTTTGTTGAAAATCAGCTGATAACGTTTAGGTTTCTTTTTGCAGGTCTCGTATAATTTGGTTTCCTCTCTTGTGGCCGTTTTGGCCCCTCAGACCTATGCTCGCGCCTGGCTGCCCTCTGTGGTTATCTATTTTGTTTCTCTTTTGTATATGTGTAAGTAAATGTGGTGGGCATGCACAGGCTGGGATGATGTTGGCACTTGTGTTTTGTTGTTAAGCATAAAGGCCTAAGATCATCTAACAACAATTAACCGGTTTGGGAAGTTGGTGTACTAGACTAGGAAGATATGTCACAGCGAACATGTACATGTCAAATTTTGTTTGTATGGACACTAGGAAGGTATGTCATAACTAACATGTCAACTTTTGTTTAAATGTACCATGTTTTCTTTATTAACTTGTACTATTTCTCATTTTATATTAACTAACTTTCCATTTTTTATCTCCTAACTACTTCATTGCAAGAACACAAAACTTTTTGATTGGCTACTCTTTAACAACAACTATTTAGAAAACATTACTAGGCAATTTTTAAATTTCAAAAATATGAATGATCAGAATATTTTGTTAATTAGTAAATAAATTTTCTGTTGAGCTAAAATAATTGTTACATGAAAAAAGTCAGATTATAATGCCCATTTTGGTTGACAGGCAATGTTAAATCAATTTTCATTATAAATTAGAATGATTTAATTGATAAATGAATGGCTCATATAACTTAAATATTTCAATAATTTTATTTTATATACATATAATAATAGATCAGTGTAAAGCTTTACAAAAGCTAACTAAACTAAAACATTTAGAGAAAACTTTACTCATTAAATAATATACATAATAAACGATCTAACCTAGATCAAAACAACTAGTCGAACATTTTCCCAATGACATTCTCTTTTGTTTCAGTATTCAATGTTCATTAAATCCTGCAACTTTGCTTACAATTATTGTTATTGTTTTTAGGTAGCTCATAATCTTTTAGTTGTTTGACTATTCAAGGTTCATTAAATCCTAGGCAGCTTTGCTTGTCCATGCTTATAATTATTATTATTGTTTTTAGGTTGCTCATGATCTTCAGTTGTTTGAGTATTCAATGTTCATTAAATCCTAGGCAACTTTGCCTGCCTATGCCTATATAAGATGACTATAACAATACCAATTCAACTCAACTCAAATATCATATTGAGTCCTAAGAACGCCTTAGACTACACAGCAATGGAACAAATCCAATCTCTCTTCCTTTTTACCTTAAAAATCTTCTTTTTTACCTTTAGCTTAAGCAATCCAATTATTTTGGCAACATCATCTGATCCAACAAGGTTGGTCATTAATCTCATCCACCGAGATTCCATTCATTCTCCTTATTACGATAAGAGAGAAGACTTCACCGCCCGCTTAGAACACACCATGCAGATTAGAAGAACTTTGCCCACCGTTGATATTCAACCTGACATTCATCCAAGCGGTTTCCTTTTTTTAGTAAATTTCTCTATAGGCCAACCACCTATTCCTCAACTAGCAATAATGGACACTGGAAGCAGCCTCTTATGGGTTCAATGTCAACCTTGCCGTCGATGCTTTAAACAGTATAGTCCAATATATGATTCAAGAAGCTCCTCCACATATACGATATTGCCATGCACTTCTGTGTATTGTATCTATTTACAACCTCCTACTGCCTCATGCACCTCGTCCGACCCATGTCAGTATCACCAGCAATATCTTAACTTTGTCGATTCAATAGGAACCCTTGCCAAAGAGCAAATTAGTTTTAGAACATCAGATGATGGTTTGGCTGCCCTGCATGATGTGATATTTGGGTGCAGTTCCAATAATGGAGACCTCCAACGGTTTAATAAGCTCATGAGCGGAGTATTTGGACTTGGCTTCCAACACACATCATTGGCAACTCGACTTGCTAAGTTCTCATATTGTATCAGCAACGTTTCAGACCCTAACTATATTCATAACAAATTGGTTCTAGGGATGGAGATGGGGTCGAAGGAGATTCAACAACTTTGGAAGTAATCGATGGCCACTATCATGTTCTTCTTGAAGGCATTAGTGTCGGAGAGCAAAGGCTTCCAATAAATCCTTATATATTCAGAAGGACAAAGGAGAACGTTGGAGTGATTATTGACTCCGGTACGGTTTCTACTTGGCTAATAAAAGAAGGGTATGATGCAGTTGTCAAGCAAGTCCAAAGTCTTCTAAATCCCTGGTTGACACAAATTGATGATGTGTGCTACAAGGGAAAAATAAATCAAGACCTCATTGGATTTCCAACAGTGACATTTCAATTTGTTGGAGGAGCTGAATTGGTGCTAGATACGCAGAGTTTGTTTATTCAAATGAAGCCTAATGAATTTGCCTTGCTGTGCAACAAAGTAAGGGCAACTACTCTTTAATCGGTTTGATGGCACAACAAAATTACAATGTAGCTTACAACATTAATGGAAAGAAATTGTCTTTCCAAAGAATAGATTGTGAACTCCTAGATGACTGATGAAGTGCATTTGCCCGTTGCTTGCCTTTTTATTAATTTAAATTAATAATTTTTGTTTTTTGAGATTGAATAAATTAACTCATAGAACTAACTTCAACTATTCTAAATTAAAAAATGAAAGAAAAAAGAAACTAACTTCAACCAAGAGCTAATTATTAATGACAATCATTTTCCTTTATATATTGAAAAATTATAATATATCAGTGCATCTTCTCCATTGTAATTAATTAATTCCCTTCTTGTTGATTGTTTCATTTCTTCCACGCCAGGTACTTCCATATGCAGAGTTATAAATTTCTATTTGCCTAGAAACCAGAAGAGAGAATAAGAAAACTTGTTTAGCTAAATCAGCAAAAATATAGTATAGTATAGTATAGTATATGTATAAGAAGAAAGATATAGGAGTATGAAGGAATTTCAAGAAAACATTAAAAGCAAAGGATACAAATATGTACAGCTCATGTTTCATGTCATTAAATAGGCATTGACATATAGGTGACAAAATTATTAAACTTTTTTAAACAAAACTTATACCAAATCATAAAAAAGGAGTAGGCTAGATTTCATTGACAACCTCTCCTTACATAAAACTAAGTTTTGAAGCCTTTATGCTGTTATATGTAGAGCATATGGAGTTAAAACTCTCAGCTTAGCATATACACCAAAGTAATACAGCAGTACCACCCGACCCAATCAACAAGTCCCAAATGTTTATAGTTTAGGCACACAACATGTAACGACCCAAGTCCAACCACTTGAACTTAAACTTTTTTTGGGTCACATTCACATCAGATGTGGGATGTTGAGTATTACAATCTCACCCACTCAAATCCTTGATGTTCTCATCAAGGCCACACATCACATCCACGGGACCAAGATCTCACCAGAGCAATGTGAAAGCTCACATCGGACTGATACAAGCTCTGATACTATTTGTAACTACCCAAGTCCAACTACTGGCTCAACAGTTTTTTGAGCTTAAACCACATGACCCTCAAAAGCTTAAACTCAAGTTGCTAGTAGTGGTGGGTCTTGATTATTATATAAGTTTTAATAATCACATGCACATCAGATGTGGGATGTTGGGTATCACACAACACGCTCTATTTTGAAGAGATAATGCTACTTAGTACTTACAATTTCCCATTGTTTTGTACAAGCCATTTGAATATTTTCTGCTCCAAAAACTTTCAAAGTACGTTCCCAACACTAGTAACATAGTTATCTCATATCTAATACTTATACTTGCCAAGACATGACTAGTAACTTTTGATTCTATTGCCTCTAATACTTAATTATCTACTCTTGTTTGGTTTTTACTTTTTAAAAAATTGTTAAACATAGTACTTAATTACAAGAAGTTACATTTTACTTCCTCTATAAATATACATTATTATTATTATTATTATTATTATAACGCATGTTTATAGAGCTGAAAAATCACCTAAAATCCATATCAGGAAGGTCAATCATAAGAGATGATAAAAAGGTAAATAACAAAAACAACAAAAAAAAAAACCTTCCATAATCTAATAATTAAGTACCATTTAAGTGAATTTTTTTTAAAAAAATACTATTGATGCAACTATTGCATATATCATATGTTTTTCATACCAAAAAGTGAAAACAATTTTTTAAAAAAAAGGAAAAGTGAAAACAATCAAGTTCAAATATCACCTATTTTCATATAAAAAACAACAACAATATTAAAACAATTTACCCTCAATTTTAAGAAAAATGATGTCTTACATAACGAGCAAGTGAACTTCATTTCCATAGCTATTATAGGCTTAAAGCTTTTCTTGACTCGTGAACAATCACACTACCATCATTGTAGATATTCTAGTGAGCGATTTCAACATAGTTAATCGAAGGGATCTCATCGACATAATTTGCCATTAGCGTGTGCGGATAGTGATTAAAGAATGGCAGCATTAAGCAGTTAAGAAATCTCCGTTATCGACTTCATAGCTACAATTTGATATTGATAATATGTTCATTCCCGTTGCTTGAATGAGATAGCGTCATCCAAAGGAGCAAATATAGTGATTTTGCTGTCTTTATATAGAGTAATCGTGTTGTTATTTTTTTTTTTTTTGAAGATATCATCTTTTCAGGTTTCAAAACTTAAATTTAAATTTACCTAAGGTACGAGAGAAGGAAGATTTTTGTCAAAAATCACTGCCATGAGTTTGAAACCCGTGCACCATAGAGTTTTTGTGATCTTATCAACTTGTATAACTACTTTATGGCTATCTGGTCTTGGTTTGAAATTGGAGTAAAGCTGGTCCCAGCTCAAACCATCGCTTTCAGTCGAGACATGCTGCGAGGTATTAGTTTCATTAGGTGAAGTTTGAGGACGATGAATAAGTAGGAAGATAATGGCATAGAGGAAACACTGGAAGATGACAAAATAACGGAAACGCTTGGAAGCCATGACACGATACAAAAATAAGGGCTAATGTGACCATCAAACTTCATCAAATATATATAGTTTGGAGTTTCAACAGAAGTTAAATTCTTATTTAGGTACAAGTATAGATGGACTTGACATCGATGGCCGGGAAACCACTGGAAATTATAGTTTTTTTGTTGCTTGTATTTTTCTCTTAATTAATCAAGAGGTGTAATTATTCCCAACCAAAAATGAATTATTCTTATGGACTTGACATAAATATTTAGAACATAAATGTCAATTATATTTTTTTTCTTTGTATAAAAGAAAATTTTATTATTCAAATTTAAGAACTCTATCCAATTCCCGTCTCAATCTTATCATCTTAACTAAGCCAAATACCAATGGAAATTATAGTTTACCTTGTTAGTAGATTGTTATCCTTTTTTTCTTAATTAATTAAATAATTTAATTTAACATATATATTTTGTAAAATTGAAATTAATTATCTATTAAAAGTTAAGTATTTGACTCAATGTTGGATGTATATATATCTCTCTCTTTTTAAAAGAGTCATAGTTGAATCCCTCTTCTTCATAATTAAAAAGAAAAACAATTTTTTTTTATATGCAAAAGATAGAGAATTCCATTAACCAATTTCCATCATCATAACAGTTCAAGTAGTAGGCTATCAAATACAGTAACTTACTTTTTATAAGTTATTAATAAATTATAATAATATAGTATTATTTATATTAATAGAGTAAGTTTAATTAAATTATTAATATTAGTATACTATAGTAATATTACTTATATTATTAAAGTACCTTATACTATAGTAATATACTAATAATATTCAAATGTCAAAAAAAAAACTTAGACTAATATTATTATTATACAATAGTATAACTTATATTAGTAATTAAATCAAATAACTTATTAATATATTATATATAGATATATTAATGACTTAATAAGTTAATGTTATTATATTATAATATATAACAATATACTACATATATTATATAGTATACTTATTAATATACTAATTAGCCAATAACAATATACTAATTAATCAAAAATTATATATTAACAAAATACTATATTAGTATATTAGTAAAATCATATGTAATAATGTAATATGTGGTAACATAAAGTACGTTATTAATATATTATTAAATAAGTTTAAAAAAAACAGAAAAAAGTAAAAAAAAATCGGTTTAATTGGTTAACCGATTTAAGCGACTAAAGTTGGTCTAGTTTGTTTAATTTTTTTAAAAAGGTCGGTTAAATCGGTTAATACTATTTCTTAAACAAATTAACCGTTTTAAACAAATAATGCTCACCCTTAGTACAAACTCCACTTTCCATGAAAGGGTAAAGCATAATGAGATGGATTGTCACTTCATTAGAGAGAGCATCAACTGCAATCATTATAACAAGGTAGGCTAAAATTGATCTAGAAATTGCTGATATGTTTACCAAATTGCTTAACAAAACGAGTGCTTTAAATATACACACTCATCTTGAGGGGAGTATAAGAAATATGATAAAGAAAAAGTGAAGACCATTGATCATCAGCGAGAAGGTGCAGAAGAATGAAGAACACGGCACTAAAGAGCTTCAATCCATTTAATTTGTATATACATAGGTTGTACAGTTGTTGTTAGAATGGCAGCTGATGTGCATCTGCATCACCTACTGTAAATTTAAAGGTGTTCTTTGGTATATTCTTTTTGTTGAAAATCAGCTGGTAAGGTTTAGGCTCTTTTTGCAGGTCTCGTAGAATTTGGTTTCCTCTTTTGTGGCCGTTTCGGCCCCTCAGACCTATTCTCGCGCCTGGCTGCGCTCTGTGGTTATCTGTTTTGTTTCTCTTTTGTATATGTGTAAGTAAATGTGGTGGGCATGTACTGGCTGGGATGATGTTGGCACTTGGTGTTTTGTTGTTAAGTATAAGGGCCTAAAATTATCTAACAACAATTAACCGGTTTGGGAAGTTGGTAAACTAGACTAGGAAGATATGTCACAGCTAACATGTCACCTTTTGTTAGTAAGGACACTAGGAAGATATGTCATAACTAACATGTCAACTTTTGTTTATATGTACCATGTTTTCTTTATTAACTTGTACTATTTCTCATTTTATATTAACTAACTTTCCATTTTTTATCTCCTAACGACTTTATTACAAGAACACAAAACTTTTTGATTGACTACTCTTTAACAACAACTATTTAAAAAACATTACTAGGCAATTTTTAAATTTCAAAAATATGAATGATCAGAATATTCTGTTAATTAGTAAATAAAGTTTCTGTTGAGCTAAAATAATTGTTACATGATAAAAGTCAGATTATAATATGCCAATTTTGGTTGACAGGCAATATAAAATCAATTTTCATTATAAATTAGAATGATTTAATTGATAAATGAATGGCTCAGAGAACTTCAATATTTCAATAATTTAATTTTATATACATATAATATTAATAGATTAGTATAAAGCTTTACAAAAACTAACTAAAGTAAAACATTCAGAGAAAACTTATTAAATAATATACATAAGAAACCATCTAACCTAGATCAAACCAACTAGTTGAACATTTTCCTAACCACATTTTCTTTTTGCTGCTCATGATCTTTAGTTTTTGAGTATTCAATGTTCATTTATTCCTAGGCAAATTTGCTTCCCTACCTTTCCTAGTCCATTCTCTTTTTGCCGCTCATGATCTTTAGTTCTTTGAATATTCAATGTTCATTTATTCCTTGGCAAATTTGCTTGCCTACCGTTCCTAGTCCATACATATATATAATATATTATTATTATTATTATTTCTAGGCAAAGTTGGTAGTTCATGATCTGCAACTTTGCCTGCCTATGCCTATATAAAGGATGACTATACCTATACCAATTCAACTCAACTCAAATCTCATCTCATATTGAGTCTCGCCAATCTAGAAACGCCTTTGAATACACAGCAATGGAACAAATCCAATTTCTCTTTATTTTTTCCTTTACAATTATATGCCTAAGTAGTCCAATCATTCGAGCAATACCATCTGATCCAAGAAGGTTGGTCCTTAATCTCACCCATCGAGATTCTATTCATTCTGCTTATCACAATAGAAGTGAAGACTTCACAACCCGCCTAAAACGCACCATGCAAATTAGAAGAACTTTGTCAACCACGGACATCGAGGCTGACCTTGTTCCTAGTAATTCCCTTTTTTTAGTAAATTTCTCTATAGGCCAACCACCTATTCCTCAGTTAGCAATAATGGACACTGGAAGCAGCCTTCTATGGGTTCAATGTCAACCCTGTCGTCGATGCTCCAATCAGTATAGTCCAATATATGATTCAAGAAGCTCCTCCACATATAAGGTATTGCCATGCACTTCTGAGGATTGTATCTCTTCCAAACGTCCTAACACCTCGTGCACCTCGTCAGATCCATGTTCTTACCGCCAGAAATATCGTAGGGGTGTTGGCTCAAAAGGAAACCTTGCCAAGGAGCAACTTAGTTTTAGAACATCAGATGATGGTTTGATTGTTTTGCATGATGTGATATTTGGTTGCGGTTCCAATAATGGAGACCTCCAAAGGAGTAATAGGCTAATGAGTGGAGTATTTGGACTTGGCTACCTACGCACTTCATTGGCTACCCGACTAGCTAAGTTCTCATATTGTATCGGTGGCAACGTTTCTGACCCTAGCTATATTTATAACAAATTGGTTCTGGGTGATGGAGCTGGAGTCGAGGGAGACTCAACCCGTTTGGAAGTGATTGATGGGGACTATCATGTTCTTCTTGAAGGCATTAGTGTCGGAGAAGAAAAACCTCCAATAAATCCTAATATATTCAGAAGGACGGGTAGGGACAGTGGAGTGGTCATCGACTCCGGTTCAGTTTCTACTTGGATGGTAAAAGAAGGATATGATGCACTATTCAATAAAGTCCAAAGTCTACTAAATCCCTGGTTGACTCAGAGTTCTATACAACTTGATCCAGATCTTGATCTTGTGGCAGTGTGCTACAATGGAACAATAAATCAAGACCTCGAGGGATTTCCAACAGTGACATTTCACTTTGTTGGAGAAGCTGAATTGGTGCTAGACACGTCGAGCTTATTTGCTCAAATCGAACCTGATAGATTTTGCTTGGCTGTGTTACCAATTGATGGCAATCAAACTATAATCGGCTTGATGGCACAACAAAATTACAATGTAGCTTACGACATTAATGAAAAGAAATTGTCTTTCCTAAGAATAGATTGTCAACTCCTAGAGGACTGATTGATGAAGTGTATTTGCCTATTCTATAAAAAAAAACTTTTTATTAATTTAAATTAAATAATTATATTTAGACACTTTTTCAAGATTGAGTACATTAATTCATAAAAATCTAACTTCAACTATTTTATCATCATTAAAAAATGAAAAAAAACTATTATACAAACGAATTATTATACATCCGTGCATCTTCTCTTCTCCTTGGCTTCTTTTCTTAGAGTTATGAATTTCTGTATGCCTAGAAACGAAGAGGAAAACTTGTTTACTAAACCAGAAAAAATATAGTATAGTGTGTGTGTATATATATATATATATATATATGTACAAGAACAAAGATATAGGAGTATGAAGGAATTTCAAGAAAACATTAAAACCGAAGGATCAAAGACTGCTCATGTATCATTTCGTTTTGCACTAAACAATTGATATTCAGGTGACAAAATTATTGAACTTTTGATAACAAAAAACGAAAAAAGCACCATAATCTAATAATTAAGTATCATTGATGTGACTGTTACATATATCATTTGTTTTTCGTACCGAAAAGTGAAAACAGTTATTCAAAACACAAAAAACAAAGGGTGACAAAAATCAAATAATTTAAAATATCCCCTATTTTTATATAAAAACAGCAATAATATTAGAACAATTTATCCTCGTTTACAAGTGAAAAACAGCATATCCAATGCTACTAACGGATTAAAGTTTTCTTCGACCCCATGAACAATCACATTACCGTCATTGTAGATGTTCCAATGGGTAATTCTAACAAGGTTAATCATAGGGATCTCATCGGCGTAGTCTGCCATTAACATGCCCGTTCCCCCATGGCGATTAAAGGATGGCAGCCTTAAGCAGTCTGAAAAATCTCCACTATCGACTTTCATAGCTACAATTTGATAATGATAACGTGTTCGTTCCCATTCTTTAAATGAGATAGCCTCATCCGGAGGAGCAAATATGGTGATTTTGCTGCCGTTGTATAAAGTAATAGTGTTGTTATTTTTTTTGTAGATACCATCATTTCGAGTTCTAAAACCTGAATCTGAATCTGCATAAGGTATGAGAGAAGGAAGATTTCTGTCAAGAATCAATGCCATGAGTTTGAAACCCGTACGCCATAGAGCTTTTGTGATCTTATCAACTTGTATAACTACTTTAGGGCTATCTGGTCTTGGTTTGAAATTGGAGTAAAGCTGGTCCCAGCTCAAACCATCGCTTTCAGTCGAGACATGCTGCGAGGTATTAGTTTCATTAATTGAAGTTTGAGGACGATGAATAAGTAGGAAGACAATGGCATAGAGGAAACACTGGAAGATGATAGAATAAAGGAAACGCTTGGAAGCCATGACACAACACAAAATAGGGGCTAATGCATGTGACCATCAAACTTCATAAAATATATATAGCTAGGAGTCTCAACAGAAGTTAAATTCTTTTTTAGGTAAAAGTATAGGTGGACTTGACATCAATTACCGGGAAACCACTGGAAATTATAGTTTTTTTTTTTATTGCTTGTATTTCCTCTTAATTAATCAAAAGGTGTAATTATTCCCAATCAAAAGGTGTAATTATTCTTATGGACTTGACATAAATATTTAGAACACCAATGTCAATTATATTTTTTTTTCTTTGTATAAAAGAAAATTTTATAGTTCAAATTTAAGAACTCTATCCAATTCCCGTCTCAATCTTATCATCTTAACTAAGCCAAATACCAATGGAAATTATAGTTTACCTTGTTAGTATATTATTGTTTCTTTTTTTCTTAATTAATTAAATAATTGGTTTTAACATATATTTTGTAAAATTGAAATTAACCATCTATTAGAATTTAGGTACTTGACTTAATGTTGGATATATATCTCCCTTTACTTTAAAGAGTCATCTTTAAATCCCTCTTCTTCACAATTCAAAAGAAAAATAATTTTTTTTATTCAATATGCAGAAGATAGAGAATTCCATTAACCAATTTCCATCATCATAATAGTTCAATTAGTAGGCTATCAAATACAGTAAGACCATCCTCTTTCCTAAATTACTGTTCGATGGTAAAAGACTATACAATCTTATGAAACTGACAAATGCCAACTGATGCACAAAATGGAGATTGGAACTTTGTTTGGGGTTTCAGTTTTAGTCCTTAATCGATCTCTTCCGGAAGTGAGAAGACCATCTGAATAACACTTGTGATGGAATATTGAAGATGAAAGACCATTTCCGCAGCGTCTTAGGCACTGTCCAAGAAAATGTTGACCATAAAAAGCCATCATGGTTAAATATAGGCATCAAGAATAATAGACTAAAGGGCTAGTCATAATACATGGGAAGAGCAAGAAAGAGGCAAAAAGAAACAAAGAACAAAAAGCAATAAATTACACCACACACATTAAAGCAATAAATTCACGAGTATTTGTATTGGCTCGTCTTCGATCACTAGAATGTCTCCAGTTTGTCTACACTACAATCAAGCTGATTAGGTCCCTTCCCTTGTCATGTGACAGCAATCTTAACTACCAAATTACTTTATCTTCAATTTATGTTATACTATGACTTATTGGGTGAGCATAGGTTTATTTCTTCCTAATTGCTTATTTAAAATATAAGTCAAATTTAATCAATTAATAAAAACACACCATTAATTAATTAATTAATTTGTTTATTAATTTTTTCCACATATATGTCAGGCGATATACATTGAATTTGAAAATTATTTGATAGTTATTGTAATTTTTACTCTCATTAAAAAAGCTTGTTAAATTTTCAATTCCATTCATGCAAATTCACCGTCTACTAAATAGGATGTATACCACACACCTATATTTTTCTCGCTTAATGAGCACATTTAATTACCGAAATAAATTGTTTCATGCATTTGGTGCAGTAATTAGGGTCATATTTTGCATTCTCAACACTAATAGATCCTACTTTAATTAAACACATGGATATAATGCAAATTAATGTAAAATCAAGTAAAAACAAAAATGGTGCAACTAGCTTTGAGCCAATAGTTTAAGACTAATAATTAATACTAATAATAACAACCACAATCAGCAAAATCTAACTCTAACTAAAACAAATAAGTAAAATTTCTGAATCGATCTCCTTAAAAGTTTGATTAATTAAGTATTCTTTAAAGACTCCCAAAGCGACAATTGAAAAAATTCTGAACTCCATGAACAATGATGTGTCCGTCATTGTAGATGTCCCAATGTGTGATGTTAACATTGTTGATGGATCCGTAACCAGTAACAAGGACATTGCGATAGGAATGGCATGTGAGCAACTCGGAACCCCTTTGTACGGACCCTGAATTGAAAGCTTCTTTATCGACCTTGGCAATCACAAACTGGTACTCCAACACCTTCCAATTTTCATAATCCGAGAAAGATTCGTCCACCGGAACAAATATGGTGATTGTATTGTTGTTGTATATGATCACACTGTCTGTGGCATAACAAAGGCGACAGCCAGCAGGATACGTACCACCGAATGGAACAACGGTGTGGAGATGGTTTTGGAGAATTAGAGACATGATTTTGAAGCCAGCATCCCACACAGCGTCGATAATCCCATCAACTTCTATAATGGCGTTGATTTCTGATGGCTTGAACATCGAGATGAGCTCTTCTCTTGGTTGCGTTGGAATTCCAAGTGATTGGAATGTGGGCAGAGTTTGAACAAAGACAACAGCAAGAAGAAAGGCTAGGGTGTATTTAGATGCCATGATCAGGATTAATAGAGGAACAAAACCCCTAGTTCAGGGGATTAATGCACTAGGATTATTATTATTATTATATATAAACAGAGTTGGATTTAATTATAAGAGTAGGTGTATAATTTGATACAAAGTCAAAAACTACGAAGGCTGTTGGCTTCAAATCAAAATATTAAATCTCTCGCTTTCTTCTTTTTTGGCTGCCTTCTAAAATTTTACTTAATTTGTTGCTAGTGCATGAGGTTTTTAAACCTTAAGGAATCCCTAATACATAAATATGGGTAATCATAATATTTTGTTAATTAACTCAATGCTAGTAAATAATTTTTCTGTTGAGCTATTACAATTGTGACATAATAAAAGTCAGATTGTAACGTCATTTTTTATTAACAGGCAATATAAAATCAATTGAATATTTTATTGATAAATGAATAGCTCATAAAACATCAAAATTTGAATTATTTTATTTTATGTACATATAATACAAAAACTAATTAAACTAAGACATTTAGAGAAAACTTATTAAAAAATATATATAGTAAACCATCTAACCTAAATCAAAACAACAAGTTGGAGATTTTCCCAACCATATACATTCTCTTTTAGCCCCTGCCTTTCGATCCTAGTCCAGATATATATGAATAATTATTATTATTAACATTATTTCTAGGTTGCTCATGATCTTTAGTTGTTTGAGTATTCAATCTTCGTTAAACCCTTTCATTAATTATATATGTTACCTCTTATGTAGAAAAACAGGAAAAGGTAAATTGAAGAATAAATGACTTGTGTGTGACAAGATGTCTCTGTATTGGTTGTTGGATATATAAGATTTGAATGGGCAGCTAAAAGAATCCATTGGCGTTGCTATGGAGCAAACATTAGCCAGTGCCCAATATTTTCTCTTCTTGACCTTTACCATTATAAGCTTAACCAGACCAAGTCCGACCTTCGAAGCAATGGCTTTGACATCTACAAGGCTGGTCATTAAGGTTGTGCACCGTGATTCCATTCACTCTCCGTATTACAGTAAGAATGACAATGTCACAAACCGCGTAGAACGTGCTATGAAAAGTTCAATCCTGCGATTTACTTACTTTCAGAGAAAGGTTAGAAGAAGTTTGCCAGACCCAGATTTCCAAGCTGACATTCTTCCTAGTGTAGATGGTTCCATGCTTTTTATGAATATATCTATTGGCCAACCACCTGTTCCCCAATTCACAGTGATGGACACTGGAAGCAGCCTTCTGTGGATTCAATGCCTTCCTTGCAAACGATGTTCTAAACAATTTGGTCCAATATTTGATCCTGAAAAATCCTCCACATATGCTTACCTCTCATGCAATTCTCAGTTCTGTCACTATGCTCCTCGCGGCAGGTGCAACTTGCTCAACCAGTGTGAATACAACCAGATATATGTTCACGGTGATCCATCAGTAGGAATCCTTGCCAGAGAGCAACTCATTTTTAAGACATCGGATGAGGGCTCAATAGCCATCCCTGACGTCATATTTGGGTGCAGTCAAGAGAATGGAAACTTCAAAGATCGCCAAATAAGTGGAGTACTTGGACTTGGCTTCAAAAAGTTATCCTTAGCAGCTCAATTGGGTTCTAACTTCTCGTATTGCATTGGCAGTGTTTTTGATCCTAACTATAGTCATAACAAATTGATTCTAGGCAATGGCGCTGTGCTCCAAGGTGACTCAACACCTTTAGAAGTAATCGATGGCCAATATTATGTAACTCTAGAAGGAATAAGTGTGGGAGAGAAAAGGCTTACAATAGATTCAAGTATATTCAAAAGGAAAATGTGGAAGAAAAGTGGAGTGATCATTGACTCTGGTTCAGCTACTACTTGGCTGGTGCAACAAGGGTTTGAAGCACTTCGCAATGAAGTTCAAAGTCTACTAGACATGTGGCTGACACGGTTTTGGTATAATGCATGGGCGTTGTGCTACATGGGAACAATTAATCAAGACCTGGTCGGATTTCCAGCTGTAACGTTTCACTTTGCTAGAGGTGCTGATTTAGTGCTAGATACAGAAAGCTTGTTTGTTCAAATACAGCCTTATGCATTTTGCATGGCTGTGCTTCCAAGCTACGCTGGTGGTGACAATATAACAACTTTGTCCTTGATTGGACTGTTGGCCCAACAAAACTACAACATCGCCTATGATATTTATGGAAAGGCATTGTCTTTCCAAAGGATTGATTGTGAGCTCCTCGATGATTAGTGGTTCCTAATGGAGCCAGATCATGTAAAAAATAAAAGCGTGGTCATGTTCCAATCATTACGCCTGCTACATGGTCACTTAACCACTACGACATGTTCCGTCAAACTTATACCATTTGTGTTCTAAAATTTGAAAGCAACCTCCGAAATTTTTGAGTGAACTACTTTCCAAGAGCTCTGTTTTTTCATTTCACTCATCTATTCCTTGTCTTGACAAACTTTGGCCTTGAAGCCTTTTTCTCCATCTTTTCCCTTTTCTTGCGAGTCTTTTCATCCTCCACCTCTCCCTAATTCACACACAATCATAAAAGAAACTATGTTCAGTATATGATTTTTACTACTGCCTTAAAAGGTGAATATGAAGATGTGGAAATACCTCTGAGCCTTGCGATAAAAATCCTCTAATGAACCCAAATGATTTGTATGCTCCAAATGCTGGTATCTGACAAGCAACAAGAAACTCCATAATATTTGGCATTACATTATTTGTTCCACCTAAGTAAGTTACAAAAAATTCCACCACAGAATCAGAATTTATTTCAGCAAATGAATATTAGCATCAAACTTTCCATTAGCAAATGCTTGTTCTTAAAGACTCATATCATCTTAAAATTCTAATATACAATTCCTTTTGGTTGGAACATCCTAGACAAACCTGGCAAATGACTAAAAGATATGCACTCTATCAATAGCACATTGAATCAATTACTTTTCACCGAAAAAGGAAACACCTAAATAGTTAATCTTAGAAATGCAAAAAAATATTATAGGAGAAACTATCAATAGAAAAATATTTTCTCATGAGAAGCTCATGTGAAACATGATCCATCCACACCAATAAGCCAAAGCCTTCTTGTCTAAAGAGTAGCATGCAATAGATCTCCACGAATGTGGTATGGTCACACGTGTATGTCTTTCATAATGAGAGTCAATGCAATTTAACAATTAGATTAGCTACCCTTTGATACACAAGTCTGACAGAAGGGACATGACTAGATTATGAGCTTAAATTTGTTCACCTTAGAGGTCCCTAAATAACACTAACAATCCACTAATCTATTTTACGGCTTTTCAGGCTCTACAACTACTAAAATGATTTCAGAACTTAGACTTTCAGCTGTACTCTGCACCGAAACACTTCATGATAGATGGCAGGCTACACATGTCTAACTGAAAAATAGGTTTCTCAATGGAACATCCATTTAAGCCATATGATCAGCTAAAAGGCCAAAGATATCAGGGCAGTACTATGCCAGCCAACTTACCACTAAAGGAGCAGCCCTAAAAAATTCCTTTTTTGGCTAGTTAACCATCCAAAGACAATCGGACAATATTAAGCAGCAGAAATGAACCTACTAAACCAAAATTATGCTCTCCTAGTCAAATGAACCAAGCCAATTTCTTCCAAAATTTTCATTTTTTCATATTTTTTCCCCAAGATATTTTGGGAAATTTCACTTGTTCTTCACATTCTGTTCTCAAGAAAACGTAAAAGCACATAAGCATTACATGAACTCCCTCCCCCAACTACAAAATGCTCTTCCATTCCAAAAGTAAATCAAAAGATGGCAGTATCAGATCAGTGCTTTCCATACAAAACTAAGTAAATAGAACTTACCACCAGATATGTATACCAAAACTTTTCAGAGATAATGGACATCAGTTGCACAAAACTTGTAATGTAGATTACATCATGTAAATAGCTGCAAGAAATGAGCAACAGTAAGTCAGAGTAATTTACTGCATGCAGAAAAAAAAAATTACAGATTGTAACACAATAGATTGAATCAATTCATAATGTTAACAGAACTTAAATATGAACAAAAATATTTGAACTGTCCAGTTCCAGTTAATACATAAATGAAATTGTTGCCAGATAAGAAAATTAAGAATTCCTGATTTCACAGTTTAAAACATACACAGTATGATTCTCTACGAGCGGCTTCTCCTCCTCCCATCCCCTCCCTCCCCTCTCATCTTATTCCTAAGTTCTTGAATCAAGAAGGACAAATTCTCTTTTTCTGAACACTTATATCCCCAACACAATCATCATGACTAACATTGGTATATAACTGTACTTCATTCATAAGAAACAATAAAATATCTCATTCTTTCCCACAACAAGCATACATTCTCATTTTATCATGTCTGGCAGATTATATCTTAGCTGATGATAGCTGCCTAAATACAAGAAAAGTATCCACATTTAAAGTATTAAAATCCTAACACCTTCAATAAACAAGTAAAATAAAACAGCAGTTAGGGAGACTTGTAAAAGAATAAGGCAACCTAAATTTATGATCTAAGAACTACATTTCTTGCATTCTACCTGCCATGCAACTCCTCCAATGCAGCACCAGTAGAAATTAAGATAGAAAACAAAAAGAAAAGAAGAAGAAAAAAATGATTGGGAGATCTCAAATCTCAACTCCGTATTCAAACTCTTGGAGAAAAAGAATAAAACACTAACATATCACCAATCGCGTAATTATTGAGCTCTCAAAACCTAATAAAAGCCCATACAAATAAAGCTGAAGTGAACTCATAATGATTCACTGCCTAAGGTAGCTAAGCCTAAAATCCTTACACAGTGGTCATCCATTAAACACATTGCCTCACTTACAAAGAATTAGAATGTAATCAGAATGGTCCTACTAACTAAGCTCCTCATATACATATATATATAAAACATTGAAAAATAAAGACATACCCACAAATTCCGCCAGTACTCATATCAAATCCACCATCAAGAAGCTCTCCATCATTAGCATAAGTAGGTTTTGCCATCTGGGCAAGCTGTTGATAGGGGATAAAGTAAGCGGCAGAAGTCAAAACTAGACCAACCCAATGTTTCCATGTGAATGAGGAATGGAAGATCAGCATCCTAACCAAGACAAATATAACCTAGATAAACAGCAAATCAGAACATCAAACCAATAAAATAAGATAGTTAACAAGTAAAGAATGCAACTATCAAGACAAGAAAATAAAATTATATTTACAACCCAACAACCACCCCTCCCCCTCTTTCTTCAACATCAACTAAAAAGTAACAACAGCAAAAACTTCAATATGGTTGTATGTCAAACAAAAGCTAACTATGACAAGGTTACACATGCTACTAAATGAAAATGCAAAGTGTTCAACTAAAAAAGGCTATACATAGCATATTTTTGTTACTATGAAATTAATAAAGAAGAAAAAATTCTGATGTTAGAAACTACCGAGATAAACACTAAGACTAGTTTCCAACTTCCAATTGGTTATGACTTACAAAATCACCGTTGTTTAGTAACCAAGCTTGCATGTCATTGGCTTAAGCCTGTGGAGTGTGGCTCACAGTCAGTAGCGAATTACCTAATTACGCAACCAGCCACAAATTTCAAAGTTATTAAATTTCACTTATATGAGAATAATGTATGCATACACAATAATCACACATATGGAGAGACGTGCAGCCAGACTAAAACAATGAACTAAGGGTGCAGTTCGAATGTGTACAATAATCCCAAAATCCAATTCAATTCCAAATGAATCCATGCCATCTATAACTATTAAGTTTTGCCTTTCCTAATTGTACATCAAAATGTTATCACTTGAGCATAAACGTTCTTATCGATGAATTCAATCATAAACCTAATTCAATCAGAATCTAACACTTTTAATTAATTTCAAAACTAACGAGTGATTAAGTTAATGAAGTAGGATTTCAAAAATTAAGGGAAAATGATAAATAATAATAATAATAATAATAATAATAATAATAATAATAAGATGATGAGAACGTACATTGCAGGCAATGATGATGCGACGGAGATTCGCCATGTGCCGAGTATTCTCCTCCTTTCGCTTCTTGGCACCTTGATTTGCCATTTCTCTCTCTTTTTCCGGGGAGTGGTCAACGAGTGTGACTCGGTGAAACCCTAAGGTAGTACCAGCGTGCTGAAGAACCGAAGGGGAGAGGGGAGGAGAGGAAAGTGAAAAAGGCCTACAACGGTACACGAAACAACAGGGTTGTCTAGGCCCAACCCAAAATAGATTATTGAAGATACAATTCCAAATTTCTATTATTTACTATACAGTATTCAGTTTTGACGGCTGGGGAAACTAGTGATTAATTGTTTGTTAATACTACAACTGCTGACTGCTAGTTGTAATTAATTAAGATCCATAATCAAAGAAAAAAGGGGAGATCCAAGTTACTGGGAGACTTGGGCCTGAGGAAGGGGGTCCTCTTTTGTTTGGGTTTTGTTTTTTAATAAGGTAACAACTATTGAGAGAGGGATTCCGGACACATACATTTTATTATTGAATTATGTATTAAAGTGTATTAGTCTCTCGGATTTGGGACATTTTCAAGAAGAATATAAGATGGGTAATCGGGGATGGTTGTCGGGCAAGATTTTAGTACGACACTTGGATTGGGGAATGGCCTTTGTGTAATGCGGGAAAATTGATAGGTTTTAATATAGCCGATTATAGCTCCATTAAGGATTATTTGTTGTCCAAGGATTGGGATAAGCCTCAACTTATTAACATATTGTCTGCCAAGGAATTACAATTATTATCCAATTCTGTTCTTTCTATGTCGACGATTACGTTAGATAAGCCGTTTTGGCCTTTTGCCTCATCAAGGAATTTTTTTTGTAGCTTCAGCATATGAGATGTTATGGAAAGAAAATCTAGGCAATGAAAGAAGTAATTGTGAGGCTTGGAAATTAGCTTGGCAGTGGCGTGGCCCCCAGTTGATCAGGACCTTCCTCTTACTATGTTTGCAGAAATGTTTACTGACTAACAAGGAGAAGGTTCATAGGCACTTGTCAAATGATGATATTTCTCCACTATGTCGTGATGTGGAGGAGACAATTTTACATATATTGCGTGAATGTCTTACAGCAATGTCAATTTGGAATTGTTTTTAATCTCAAGGTGAGATTACGCAACTTAATATTCCTTCTTGCTTCGATTGGATTGTTTTTAATCTGAGCAGTAACAAGCTGCAAGTTAATAATCTTCCATGGCTTGTTATATTTAGAGATGTCCGTTGGCTTTTGTGGAAGTGGAGGAATGATTTTGTTTGAAGGTAAAGTATTATCTTTGGGGGGTCGTATAAATTTGATATTCAGCTTTGCTCGAGCTATACAAAATGCCTTAGAATACATTTGGGAGAGACAGCTTCATCCATGACCAGGCGTGAGGAAATTCTTATAGGTTGGTCTCATTCATCGAATGATTGAATTGTATTGAATTTTGATGGTGCATATCAAAATCTACTGGACAAGCAACTACTGGTGGTGTACTACATGACTCAATTGGCCAATGTTGTGGTGGCTTTGCTGCTAGATTGGGTGTTTGCATTGCATACCGAGCAGAACTCTAGGGTGTATACAAAGGTTTGAATCTTGCATGGCATTTGGGTTTTCACAGGATTATTTTACAAGTGGATTGTCAACTTGCAGCTCTACTCCTCATCCTTGTCATAAACTCAGATTTAATAAACGCAATTCATAGCTTGATGGGGGGCAGTGGGAGATTATTACACCACATATTTATCAAGAGGGTAATCGATTAGTCAACCTTTGGCTAATTTAGACTTTAGTTCAATTGAGGTATTTTTTATTTTTCATTCTCCACCTGTAGGTGTTAGGGAACTTATGATGTATGATAATTTGAGAATATGTTTTCCTTATTTGATTAGAATATAAAGTTGTTTTCTCAAAAAAAGTGTATTAGTTAATTAATTAATCACACTTAACTTAATATGAATTTATTTAATTTAATTGATGGTTATTAAATTATTTTTATTCTTTAAAAAAAGTTATTAAATTATGTTTATGTTAAGACAATATTTGATTTTGATTTTTGAATATGATAATTTTTCATGCATCCCTTAAAATCTTAACAAATGAGATCTTAAAACATTTTTCAACAAAATATTTATTTAATTTAGACTCTCTTAATTATTATTTTTATCATTCACTTTTGCTATGAGTTATTTATTTTTAAAAAAATTATAAAAAAAGAAGAAATGATACAAATAAAATTATTGTTATTAAAAAAGAATATTAACATATTTTATATTTTAATCTTTTTTAACCTTTTACATTTGAAAGCAGGAAATAAAAGTTAGCTTAAGGGATCCGACATTATCTAGAATATAATATTGAAATGAAAAGATTTAATTAATACAAGTAGCATTAGATGGAACGTTAGTTGGTTCTGTGCGTCACATGAGAGATGGTGGCCCTGGGAACACTTAGCACCAATACTATTGTCGTATTTATGGCATCTCTAATTAATTAAATGTCTCCACCGTCCTACTATCTTCGATTTTGATTTTTCCAGGTTATTTTATTAGTAGTAATAAAATAATATAAATTCAACAATTAATGGTTTTGTTTAAATGATGAGATTCAAATTCAAAATCTCATTTCACCTTCATTACGTGAATTAAGTCCAAATGTACATGGAAAACTTTAAATTCACATTTATGCAATTTATGGATTTCTTTTTTGCTAAAATATATTAAACAAAATTGAATTATGAATTGAGTGTATATTAAAAAATTTATGAAAACCATAACTCATATTATTTTGTCTATAATTTATTTTATATATAAGTACTGATGTTGAAAATTTTTTTGATTAAAAAATGGATATATTTAATTAATTATTTTTTAGATTGATATTTTAATTATTTTTATAATAAATGTTATTAAAATTTATCCAATTTTATAAATATAAATTTTAATTATATTGAATGACTATGGTTAACAAATGTCTTACTTAATTTAATAGTAATGAATGATTTTTATCTTTCAAATTTTATAGTTTAAAAATTTATATTATTTACAAATAAATGAAAAAAATATTCATATACAACACACATGATAATAAATATTATTAATAAAAAGAGTACAGATCTTAAAACACGTCTTTTTCTAAATTTTATAGCAAAATTTTTTATTTGATGAAAATAAATATTGTTTTTTAATTATATTTTTAAATTGTTTATTATATATTTAATAAAATTTAATTTATGAATATAAATTTTAATTCTACCAAAAGGAGTATTTTTCATTAACTGAATTTATTTTATGATTAAAAAAAGTTAAAAATTACATTAAATTGCTTTTTCTCAAGAGTTTTAATTTTACACTAGAAGATACCCACACTATGCAGCAGGAATTATAATGGGTAGAGATTTTCTTATGGTAATATCATAATTTTCTTAAACAACTGAGCAATATGTATTTTATAAAAAAATTTTAATGTTTAATGTTAAAAATTGTGAATAATATTACATATCATAGCAACAAATTATATCATATATGCATATTCAGTTTCCTAATGTTAATTAACCTTTTACATATGTACAAAGATAACTTTTCTCATAATATACAAAAAGTTGTTCTATGTCCAATGATAAACACCATATTGTCCAAAAAAAATAGAATGGACTTTGATTTATACAAAGCATTCAAAATAAGCTGGGTCAACATTTTGAACAACTTTGCATAGACTAGATGGTAAGTAGAAGATATATTTTTTAAAATTTTCACAACAATATCTTTTCCATTAAAAATAATTCAAAAAATAGTTCATTCAAAAAATTTCTAACTATTTTCTTTTTTTAATTTCCTTTTTTCTTATATTACTTGTCTATTTTTTTCATTTTCGACTTGTTATTTTTTGAATTAAAAAATTAACAAAAAAATTAACTATTCTTTTTCTTCACAAACCATAAATAAATTCACCTTATTTATTCTTGTAATCCCAATCTTTGAAGTTTGTTAACATGAAACCAAATCGTAGACGAAGCGACAGAATGCAACTTTGTGTTAATGAATATTTCAGCTAACATGTATTTTACTGGTTTCAATTATTTATACAGTAGGTCACTCTATGTTCAATACATATTATTATTTAAAATTAATAAAAAAATGTAACTATATATTTAATATATAATTATTATTTAAAATAAATAGAAAACAAATATTAACACACCTTGCCCGTGATATTGACTATTAATATATATAGAGAAAATTGTGAGAAATGACCTTCATAGAAAGGTGACTTAAAAAATGACCGTCTCTATAATTTTAACTGTTTTTAGCTAGTTTTTTGTATGACTTGACAATAATACCCTTTAAACAATTTCAGACAAACTAAAATAGTTTTAATTTCCTCTGTCCCGCCATTTAGAAAAAAATTTCAAAATTAAATCTCGATTTCTCTCTCTGTTCAAATATGTCTATTTCATCATCCAATTCACAGATATGACATCAAGTTCTTTCTTATTTTGTTTTAATTTTTTGGATGGTGGATCTTAGGGTTCTTAAGGACGATGAACAGCGATTTTGCTCTTTGCATGCGGCGATTTTGCTCAAGGAGAAAAAACAGCTAAGGCATGTTTGATGGGTTTTATGGTGGTTCACGGTTTTGTTATGTCTGGGATTGAGATGATTGTTAAGCATGTTTACTAGGGATTTTGAGTTGATATTGTTCAGAAAATATTTTGTAAAATGGGTATATTTTGTTTTTGTATAAGGGGAGTGAGCAAGACCTCCCGATAGAGATATATTTTCTCTTGCTTTGGAAGGTTATGGAGTTTTGTAACCTATCTTTTATGAAATGCACAATTTCATGACTTAACAAAAAAAAAATGTGTTTTAGGTTTTTGAGTTTGTTGGTTTATTCATAGAACCCCAAAAGTGAGTTTATTAGTTTTTAGATATTACGTGACTTAATCACCGTGTGACTAGTTTTTAGTCATTATATGACTAGTTTTTATACATTGCATGACTGATTTTTAAGCAATGCCTAAGTCACACAATACCTTACGAACTAGTCACGTAATGCCTTACAAACTAGTCATGCAATGCCTTACAAATAAGTCACGCAATGCCTATCAACTAGTCATGCAATACCTTATCAGAAACTAATCACGTAATGCCTTATCAGAAACTAGTCACGCAATGTCTTATTAGAAACTAGTCACGCAATACCCAAAGTCAGTCACGCAATGCTTATTAACTAGTCATGCAATGCCTTATCAGAAACTAGTGCGTAATGCCTTATCAAAAATTAGTCACGTAATATCCAAAGTCAATCACGCAATGCTTAAAAACTAATCACATAATTCTCAAAAATCATCAAAACTACTGAATTCTATTTAATAAGATCAACAACTTCAAACGATACATTATATTCCTTTTAACAACATAATTAACAAATATGAATGCTTAAAATGTTCGAAAGTTTTTCTTTATATATCAAAAATTACTCTAAAATGTTTAAAAATGCTCAAAACGCTCATAGATTTTCTTCGTGTATCAAAAACTACTCCAAAATGCTCAAAATGCTTAAATGTTGTTCTTTCTGGTAAGAAATACTCAAGAGATGAATAGTTTGATGAGTAAAGCTAAAAAAATATGAGTTAGTTTGAGGCGTAAATCTAAACATACTTGACCCATTAATAGATTTTGGGTTGAGGCGCGGAGCCTAGCGAATGGGTCGATTTCATTAAAGATAATTTTGTTTAATTTTTTTTTCTCTTAATTAAAAACAGATAAAATTATAAAGAGAATTATTCTTAAAAATACCTTATACTTCAAGCTTATTTATAAAAAATACTCATATATATATATTATATAAGTAAAAAAAAATCTCAAAAGAACTTCTTCCTTTAATCATGTAGAAGTCATAAAAATATATTAAAAAAATAAAAAGGGATCTATGTACAATGCACGAGTCATAGTCGAGTATATATTAAAAAGAATACAATAAGCAACTGATTTTCGTGCCCGGGAAAGGACAGCATGAGAAAACTTTTGTCTCTAATATCTAAATTGTGAGCAGATAAGGAATCCCCAGGAATACCTAGTTTTTAACCTTTTTTTTTTCAACGATTATGAGCTTTCCCTTTTTTCTTGCCTTTTTTATATTGAAAATGACTAAATAATTATTATGAATGACACCTGTCAATTGTGCATCACAAATAATGACAAAATATTTGAATTATAAAAGAACCAAAAACTTAGCCATACCTTTGTTAAAGGAATGAATTCGCTTTCACTTCTACTTTTGAAAAAGCAAAAATAATCTCAAATCACCAGGCCACCAACAATAATGCTCAGATGGAATATAACAAGAACTTCAATTAATACTTGTCCATAGAAAAAAAATTATCTAAATTAAAATAAGATTTGAAAGGTAATTATAGTGTACCCTCAATACATTTTTAATAAAAAATAAGTAAATATTTTAAAAAATTATACATGTTTAAATTTAAATAATATTTGCTGTCACGCATTCTACGTAATGATTAAAAAATTACACACATTTAAATATTGTATTTTGATGCTAAAAGATTATAATTATTTTTTATATATACAATAAAATCATGCATTTTATTGCGTCAGAAGTTACATTTTTTGGTTGTTGTTTTAAAATATTACTATTTGTGTTTTGTGTTGAACTGTATACTTTAATTTTGTTTGTTTGTTTCTGAAAACAAGAAAGTACCCTTAAATTGAATATTGTTGGGAAAGGCCCAAGTGGGCACCGATGTTGGCAAATGTTGTAGATGCACGTGTGCGTGAGGGGTGGGCTTTTCAACCACTTTTTCATCTAACCACGCAAGAATCAAAAGGATAATTAAGATGGAAACACGCAATTAGGGCTGGCGCTTGCTTGCAATCCTTCCTATACAACTTAGTACTGTGTATTGAAGTCTACCCGTGCTGAATCGACACCCTATTTTCGGATTGGCTGATGTAGTTTGTTACAAGAATAAATGGAAAATTATTATAAGTTGAGAGAGCTTACCTTACCCTTTGCGCTGCCCTTTCTATCAGGGGATGATAATGAGTATCATATTACAGGATATTTGTAAATATTTCATTTGGTTATGTGAAATTAAAATATTTTATAATTAAGTTTGGATAGTAATTTTACTGTTGTATTGAATTTGGACATTACACTTTAAGTATTCGATATTCAAATTCGATTATTTTTTTTAAATTTTATGTAATAAAATATAAATTCATATTATAAATTAAATTCATTCATAAAATTATAATTATTAATTAATTTGTAATATTTTTTAATATATTATTTTATATATTATATTAATTTATAAAAAATATAATTATTATATATTTTTTTAATATATCTCTTTAAATATAAATATATTTACTTGCTATTTTGTGTTAACGTTACAAAAATTATCACTTATAAAATCATTAATTATAATATATACTTTCATGTATATAAACTTATAAAATATATATTCAAAAAAATTGTGAGGTTAGAATAATTTTGAAATCTAGTTTTTTTTAATTTCATGCAAATACTCATATAATTAATTAAACTTGTACTATTTAAGTTATTATTTGAATATTTATTTTTAGTTAGTTAAGTTAATATTGAATTTTTTATTATTTAAATTTAAATTTTATTATTTTTTATATTTTTATAAATTTAATTATTAATAAATTATATAAAATATAAAATAAAAATATTATTTTATATAAATACAGATTCAAATCCAGTTAACTGAATACTCATAAAAAGTATTTTAATAATTTTATTATATTATCAAATTTTTAAATCAATTTAAATAATTATTGAATAGTAAACATATGTTAAAATTCGAATTAAAATAATAAATTTAAAAAATATTTAAATAATTATAAAATTTAAATATTTTATTTATTAATTAAGCGAATACTTTATACGTTGACGTCCCTAATTCAATCCTATTCTTACAGCAAACGGAGGGACGCAGCAAAATAAAAACGTAACACCTACATGCCCCTCGCTGCTGGGGTGGGGCTAGGCGGGGCGCACAAACAGGCAGTCCTCAATTTGTGGCGATGGGTTAATGGGATGAGCATGGGGATTCCAGCAAATTAGTTGGGGCCCACATTGCACCTGTGTAAGGTTTTTCGTTTTATCTTTTTCTTTTTTCTCTCTCAGGCAGCAACGGCAAGATATAAAAGGAAAAAACAAAAATAGACATTACATTCCAGTTACTCTTACCACAGTAAAAAAGGGGAATTGCTGACATGATCCCACGAGACGTTTGTTTAATTAAATTGGGATGGTGAGTGAAAACAGCGCAAAGTGTACGTGTAAATCCAACCAAGTCGGACTTGTCGGGCACCTCCACCTCCACCTCCACCTCCACCTTCTGTAGTCTCTTTCTTTGCCGTTTCTCGGGAGGGACTCCCCTCCCTACCCTCAAACTGTGGGTCTCTTCTCGATTCCACAACCCAAAATACTATTGTCTTATAAATTATTTGCTTATATTCCCTGGTAAAAGAAAAAAAGATTTTTTTTTCCAACTCAGAATTTCACAAAGTTTATGCTCGTCCAATTGGTGGAGCCTATTGAATTAATCAGGTGTGCGCTTCTTATTTTCTGTTTTTGTTTTTTCTCTTTAGTCATTTCCCTTTCCTGTTTATGAATGATCAGTAGTCCTTTTCTTCTTCTTATTATTTTTTTTAACTTTTGTTTTGTAAAACTGGAAACTGAACCAGTTGGATCAATTGCGTTGAAAATTTCAATTTATGTCATCAAAGAAGAAAAAAGAATTCTTGACCACTTCCTTTCTTTCATAATCATTTATGTGTTTTATTCGTAAATAATTAGGAGTTCAATATTCACTTTATTAATTCATGCAAAACAATTATTCGTTGATTAAATATATTTCCTGTTTAATCGCTGTGATATTAGTATATGTTCTTATTCTCCCCCAAAATTTTATTGGTAATTAAAGATTTATGGTGGGCAGATAACTGTTTTTTTTTTAAATATTAAATCTTTTTATGGAATCCAGAATCTATTCTGTTTCATATAATTGAAACTGAATTTACTTTTTTTTTTTTTTGGTTTCAGGAAACTGTATATTTGCAGGATTTTAGAACTTGAAGCTCTTATTTTGTTGGAGCAACTTGTTACTGGAATTGTTTTTTTAATTGAAAATGAGAGCGGCTGTTCGACCAGTTCGCAACATAATAACAGCTTTTCGACATCAAACGAGTAGTTATTCAGGTGCTGTCATAAGAAGGCGAAGTCATTTGATTGGAAGCAATGCTAGTTCTGTTTATAGGCTGCCTGGGGACGCAGAAATCCATAGATTTTTATTCCCTGCTATTTTTGTATCAAAAGCTTTCTCAACGGATACTGCTGCTAAAGTTAATATCTCAGGTTCTACTTCATTTCGTGTCATTTGTTCCTTTTGATTAAATTAATTAGCTTAGGACGTAGAGCTGAATGTGAAATTGTCATTTATGCTGTATGCTATGCAGAAGTGAACAGAGCAGGGCCGCTTGTGGAGTATGAACGAAGGATTGCAGCTGGTGAACTGGTTGATGGTGATGCTTGCCAGGTATTAATTTCACTTTCTCCTTGCATTCCTTGCTTATTTTTCCCAATAAATAGTAAAAAACATGAAAGGGTCTGATAGTTGATGTTATGATAAATGGTTTTTTGTGTGAACCATCCAGTCATTAATCGAAAGCAATGCAGAACTTTGAATCCAGCTTCATATTCATGAAAATGTGTGCACCTGCTAAATGCTTGAGTTGGAATTTCGCATGATTTGATTTGTAACTCTATGGAAGGCATATGTTTTTATTTATTAAATGTGTTCTGCTTGTATTGTCTTAGGCAATTTTGAGGCCCAGTATTGTGAAGTTATTCTGACAATTATTTTTGCAGGTAGGCACTTTAAGAGAACTTCAAAGGCTTTATGATGAGATTGTGGAGTCAGCTGATGCCTGTCGGTTGGATCGTTATGCAGTTCCTGAGAAAACTATAAGGTAAATTTTCTGTTCTATTTCTCCCATGTTTGAACCCCTGTTTCCTAATTTTCCTTATACATGGATAGATTGCATTCTTGCTGTTCATCTTAATTAAAATTTAGTTTCACCATGTTCTTGTTGTTTTATTTCATTTATCAATAGTTGGCCACTATTTCGTTTTTCTTCAGGAATCAGTGGTTTTGGTCTCGTTTAATGCCACAGTCTTCATACTCCCCTGTAAAGGGATTATATCTTTATGGAGGAGTAGGCACTGGGAAAACTATGTTGATGGACCTCTTCTTTGATCAATTGTAAGTTTCATTTCATTTGTTAATTTTATTGTATATTATGCTGTTAGCGAGCAAAATGGAGATAATATTGCATTCAACTTAAAATATGGGTATATTGTTCAAATAATATATGGTATCTGTATATATAAACCTGTGATATTCTTATTTTCCAGCCATGCCAACTGCTCTTAGTTGCTGATTTCTCTTTTAATGTACTATTTCCACTTTTTCAGGCCCGGGAATTGGAGGAAGAAAAGGATTCATTTTCATGACTTCATGTTGAATGTTCACAGTCGCTTGCAGGTAAGATATCAGTGTTTCTCATAGTTGAAGTTAATTATTGAGTGAGAAAACATCTCACACTGCAGACAGGGCTTTGTTCCGGGTATAGTAATTGAGCTGTGTTAATTCAACAACTTCAGTTTTGGTCAATATTCTTATCATTCTTACTAGCGATGGGAATCTCTATGATTCTGTCAATTAAGATTTATTGATAGGGTCAGTGGCAGTTCTCTAAATGGACATATATGTCAGGTTGGAAGCTAGTTATTTTATGTTTATGAGTTAAAACTGACTCTGCTCCCCGCCCTTGTAGATGTGTATTTATTTATAGTATGCACATATGTACTTGTTTAGACTTTAGATTCTTTCATTGTCAAGCTATGTCTTGTAGTTGGAATTTTCTAACAGAATCTTAATCTGTCTTTTGCACTGCACTTGATTTGAGTTTATAACAATCATGAATTCTTGCAGAGGCACAAGGGTGTGGCAGATCCACTTGAAGTTGTAGCAGGAGAGATATCTGATGAGGCAATTTTACTATGTCTAGATGAATTTATGGTACAGCATTTATGGTACTGTTAGTTTTCTGCACAAAAGGGGAAAAAGATTTATTGAATTATCATTTATTATTCTGCTTTAACATTCAACTCAATTGCTTAAGAGTTTTGCAGCCAAATTTTGATTCCTTGTTTGTGGTCTTTTATAGGTGACTGATGTTGCTGATGCATTGATACTTAACCGTCTCTTTAGACATTTGTTCAGCAATGGTGTTGTAAGTAAATTTATCTTGTTGGAATTATTTTTTGTTAGCACTCATTTTCAGTTGAAAATTAACATGAATATTAATTGCATGGGCTCTGATGGGAGGCAAGTGTAGATACTGGTTGCGACTTCAAATCGTGGTCCAGACAATCTTTATGAAGGTGGTTTGCAAAGGGATCTTTTTCTACCCTTTATTGCCACTTTGAAGGTATGTGTGGAGACTTATTAATGTTGTGCTTTGGGGGGTTTTGGTGGGTGCTGGGTGAAGTTTTGTGAGTCATATATATAGAATGCATTTGGAAATTATTAAAAACTTGGGGAGCTTATGTTTCTGTAGGAACGATGTGTTGCTCATGAAATTGGTTCAGCAGTAGACTATCGGAAATTGACCTCGGTATGATATCAATCCTTCCTGTGTAGATTCGCTGAAATTTCATTTCTGCAATTCTAGCTTGAAATAATCATTTTCTAATTTCCTATGTGCAGGCAGAACAAGGTTTCTACTTCATTGGCAAAGATTTGTCAGGCATCCTTGAACAGAAATTTCAGCAATTGATTGGTGAACATGTTGCTAGTCCACAAGTAGTTGAAGTAGTTATGGGTAGGACGTTGCAGGTACGTGCTAGACTGCTAATCTGTATTCAATATAGGTATCAATTGATTGATTTAAGCTTTTTTTTTTCTTGTGATCAGGTACCATTTGGTGCTAATGGATGCGCTTACTTCTCATTTGAGGAACTTTGTGACAAACCTCTTGGGGCTGCAGACTACTTTGGATTGTGCAGTAAGTGATATTCAAGCAATGTTGATGTCTATGGTGTTTTTCTTGTTTTGAGTCTCAACTAGTTAGGATAAGAATATCCTGAATATGAGTTTGGTACTTTAGATTAGGAACATAAATGATAGTTATTTCTACGGTAACCAAGCATGTCAACACCAACAACAGGACAAAAAAAAGTGATTTGTTATCTTAATTGTGTTTCTCCTGCATAAACACAAAAAATTAGTAATCACTTTCTGTTAAAAAGTAGGCCTCTTTTATGCATTTGACACTACCATTTTGTCATAGAGAAGTTACCTTGGTTGCAGGCTTGGAGCAGCCTGAATATGGATTTGTTTGTTAGTTCTTTTGGTGGACAATGTATTAGGAATCTCCTTGACAAAAATCTTTCTTTTCTTCTTTTGATAGATCCTTTGATGAATATCTTAGGACATTGTGTTTGGATTGTATTTCTTACACTATCTTCTTCTGGCAGAGAATTTTCATACCCTGGCTTTGGAAGGTGTTCCAAAATTTGGGCTCCACAATAGGACAGCAGCATATCGGTTTGTCACTTTAGTTGATGTATGCTCCATTTCTTCTTGTAGCTTTGACTGTGTTTGGATATCATAAGACTGAATTCAACTTGTCTTTTGTGGACATAAGTGTTAATGTCATTTATTTTGTTTAGGATATGTATTGGTTTGGTCATTTATCCAGTTATGCTGGCATTAGTAGTCTGTTTTTTCTTAAGTTGGTTCCATGCAAGCTGTGAATGCATGAAGAGAAGTATTTTGTGTACAGGAAATGATTCTGTTTATGTTGAATGAATTGCTAACTAGCAGTCTTATAATGAGTATAACTTTTTAATGATGATGATTTTTTTTTTTTTGGAAATGCTTAATGATCAATGATTGATAGATCCATTAGCATTAATCTTGATTTCTTCAATGTTATGATGCATATTTTTTAGAGACGTGGTAATTTTTTGGACCTATAATGCTACAGGAGCACCATTCATGAGCTCATAATTGGAAAAATGCTTTGTTCTATTTTTTTTGTTTTGATGAAAAGCTATATCTGTTTCTATTATTTTCTTTGTTGCAGGTAATGTATGAGAACAGGTCCAGACTGTTGTGTACTGCTGAGGGTAGCCCACAAGAACTTTTTGAAAATATTGTGACAGTTTCAGATGCCCAGCAAATGGCCCCTAGAACCTCCTCGAGGTCAAGGAGAAATGATGATTTGGACCTTTGTGTGGATAATGAATTGGGATTTGCTAAGGACCGCACCATTAGTAGGTACAAATGCTATCCTTGATATGTAAACGTTTTTTGTATGACATATATTACTGAATTCTTTCTTTCTACAATTTTCATTAGCTTTCACTGCATACCGAACACCAATTCATGCACATACCATTACATTTTTCCAGCAATTATCTTTAGGTTTATTTGTTATTTTAAGTTAGTGGAGAAAATGGCACTTCATGATAGTGCTTTTAGTTTGTTACTCCTTGCAATAGCTTTTCACGGTGTTCATCAAAATAACATGTATGATATCGTTTCTTATCACTTTCTTCTTGGAGCGTGTTAAATCTTATGTAGTTAGAGATAGTTCAGGTTTAGGAGACAGTTAATGACTTGCCCATTTCACCCTCCTGGAAGAGGTGTTAAACCAGAGGTGAAATGAAGATGGTTTACAGCTTTCAATTTTGATTTGCATGTTATGGTTGTCTGTCTGTTTTGAGTATTTAGTGTCCTTTAGTTAAATTAGTACTCTTTCTAAGCCCTTAGAGCCGTTTCCTTAAAGTAGAATGTATCATTACAGCTTTGAATTTTGCTTATTCTCTTTTTCTTCTAGGGTAACTAGCATGTAGGGGTGTGTATAATTCGGTTAAAACTGAATTAATTTGATAATTTGGTTGGTTATGGGAAGAAAGGTTTTAGAAATTTCAGTGATTATGTAATTTGGTTTGGTACGTTGAAAAACCGAATCAACCGAAATTTAACCATATTAAGTGGAATGGCACATGAGTATTTTCAGTCATACCTTGTTTTTTTTATTATTATTATTTTCATTAGACAAAAAAAAAAATAAGGAAAGCTAAGGAAAACCCTGAAACACCCGCATTAGCATGGGTGCCATTCATTTCTTTTCTGGAATACTGACTCTTAAAAAATCTAAATAATGCAGACTAACAGAAATGAACAGCAAAGAATACCTGGAACAGCATGCAGAGGAGAGGCAGCTTTCTCAAGAAGTTGCAAATGCAGATGCTGTACAAGCATAAAGCATGAAAGAGAACCCAACCGTTGTTGATGCAACGACATACTTGTATTCAACAATGTTGGGCTGACCCAAAGAGTACTTGTTTGAATATGATATTTATTAGTTTGAATAAAGAAAATTATGTAATTTGTAAAGTGGAAAATTATTATAGAAAGACCAGTTGTTGAGGAATTGTTAGATATAATGTTGTAGAAAATACGAATAAGAAAGCAATCCAAAGAGGAGCTATACACGCAAGGATTTCAGGAATTGATCCGCGCCTTGAATGCTTTGTCTGCTTTCTTTAGATAACTTCAATGGTTTCTCGAATCATGCTTATGGTGTTTAGTTACCATTCTTCTTCCATCTTATCTACACAATGTTTTTCTTTTTATTTCTTTTTTGTTACCAAATTTACGAATTTGCTTGTCATTATCACTTTGTGACAGATGGTGATAATAAGGTGAGTTTTATTATTGTAAACCCTATCACTTTAGTCTCTCTCCATACGTTCCTTTCTTCTTCTACTCTCATCTGTCCCCTATTTCTCCCAACCTTCCCGAAACCAAAGAAAACTTGGTGATAAATTATAAATTATGGATAGATAAATTTGTAAATATTTATAGATATCGATAGATAGATTATAGATAAGATTTACTCATAAATTATTAAATCCACATGTTATAATTGATATTGATAAAAAAAAAAAGTAATGTGATTGTATTTCACGACTAATTTCATGCATTCTTCACAAAATGCGAATCCAAATTAATTAATAGCTTACACTAAATAGAATGTCTTTATATGAACAATCAGCTGCTAAGGCAAAATTCCCTATATGACCGGTGAAGTTAATGCCAAGCAATATGAGCCAATTCTTCAATTCAATAAACTCTAGAAAATAAGGATTTTGAGTAATAAAATTAGAGTGGTAACTCTCTCTCTCTCCTCCATAAATCTTAAATTCAAATTGTTGAGTGCTTTTGAAAAAAGAAAAATAAAAAGGAAAAGGAGTAATAAAATTAGAAGGGATAAATCCAGAAACGGAAATTCCAACCGAGCCGTCATGCAACCAAATCTGTACATATAGAAACTACGCCGCTTGAATAGGGGCATATTGTGGCGCTTATCTACATCTCTTTAGGGGCGACAATTTCCGGCTCCTTTGGGGTCTCTGCAAAGCTCCTCTCGGCCGTCGACGACGTCCAATGTAACAAACCAATCTTCCATTAAACTTACATGCATGCACGTATATACATCTATGTTTTCAACGTACATTGGGGCCATGAAATGAATGAATGCATGTATATGCCTTAATCCCAATATGATAATGTCTTGGTTTTCACCTCATGCATTCTGCATTCCCATGCACACTCGTTAATGGTGTGATTTCGATGTTTATAGTTTAGGCACGATCTTTTTGGTTGATGGAAAAGGTTAATTTTATGGCCATTGAAAGGAAACGATTTGAAAATGTTGACGCTGCAATATTTTCCAGCATGATTAATCGATTTCTTGTACATTGAATATTACTCTCTGAACATCCACTATATATTGATCCCTCATAATAGTCTTCAGCGTCAACAGTTGTCATGTATATATGAATTTGCATTAAGAAAATTCTCAGTCAATACATGATATTAGAATTTTTATGGCCTTTGGTTTTGGGAAGGTTGGGAGAAATAAGGGACAGATGAAGGTAGAAGAAGAAAGGAACATATTGAGAGAGACTAACATAGAGAAAGAGATACGGTTTATTCTTTTTTGTGTTTTCGGTTCCAATTCGATCTCAACTTCTTATTGTAACCCACAGAATTAAGAATATTACTAGTTAGCTATGACATCTTCATGAGCTTTGAGTTAATAACAGTGCTTCACTGAATGAATATTGCCAAATATAAATTCATAAGGAACTCTAATATTGTTGACCCCCATTTTTTTGTTGTTTAAATCAGGCTGTTAATGATATGTTGATGGTCGCTAAAGATATGTAACATTGCCTTCTTAAGTAATTTAACTATGGCAGGATGTGCTGTATTGCTTCCCTTGAATCTCCTGCTGGGCAACAGACGAATTTCCTTTTTAATTATTGAATAAAGAGAATAATTAAATTTTTGTAAAAGAGTTTATTTTTGTTTTCTTTATCTGTTTTCAAAGTTTCCTGCATGCTGGAGTGGGCATGTTTCCGGAGTTGTGAATTGATTCTTTTAGCTTATGAATAAAGTTGGTGCTTCTCTTTTTGTCTTCTTTTCCTCCCTTAAAGTTCTCAGTTGTCAATAAATGTGTTGTGGGGGGAGGGGCAATGCATAAATATGTTAATTACTCTATCGACAACAACATCATCAATGTGATAATTAATTTAAAATTTAAGTAACTTGTTTCGGTCTAACCATGTTTTCTTGAAATAGAATGGCAAGCACTCAGCATAGCTTAAGAAAAGCAATTGGGGCTCTGAAGGACTCCACAAAAGTTGGATTGGCAAAAGTAAATGGTGATAACAAGGTGAGTTTGGTACGGGGAACTTTATGTAGCGTTATTTTGATTAATATCATGTTAAAAAGTTATTAGTCATGCATCGCAGGGGCTAGATGTTGCAATTGTTAAGGCCACAAACCATAAAGAAAAAGTGCCAAAGGAGAAACATGTCAGGAGTGAGTGAAAACTTCTTGTAAATTTGGTTTTTCTTTTTCTTTTGTTTATGTAATTTCATTTTGAAGAATGAAGTCCCACCTCTCTCAGCTGATCAATGAGAATATGGATTTGCATATGAATATGCTAACTCTTTCTTGCATCAGCTATCTTGATTGCAGTTTCAGCTTCAAGCCCTCGCTCTGATGTTGCTTTCTGCGTACACTCTCTTTTTAAGCGTCTTGCTAAGACACATACTTGGACGGTAACTCCTGTTCACCTTTCCAGCCTCCGTGCAAGTCCACATTGCAATGAATGTGCTTAAATTTTTAGAAACGACGCCTCTTTCTTTGGCTGAAGCCTGGACGATGCAATATCTCTTCTTCTGAATTATTCAATGATCCTTCTAAAATATCATTTTTCTTTTCTCTAGGTTTCTAACAAACTTGGATCATTTGAAACATGTTATGTGCAAACGAATTAAACCTTTTTATTTCCATATATAGTAAGTAGTACTCTTCGTTTGCAAGGGTGAGGAGAGGTGCAACCAGGTAGATGGGGAGTGTACAAGTCAATAAACGAGTGCAACAAAAACAAAAAAGGCCGTCGGAGGAAGGAAAATTGAATTAAAAAAATCTGAAAATCCCAAAACTTGAAAACACGTAGCAGATGAAGATGGTAAATAGGATGAAAACTGAAGCCAGGCAGAATACTGGGTCTCAACATAAATGATTTGATCTTACATTGTCATAGGTATTTCTTGTTCTAAGAGTTCCCTCTTTATGGTCGTTTATTTTCACTCACTTTGATGCTTTCATCTGCATTCAGGTTGCATTGAAAACCTTGATCGTTGTACACCGTGCACTAAGGGAAGTTGATCCTTCATTTCACCAAGAGCTAATTACTCTTGGACGGGGCAGAGGTCTCATGCTGAACCTAGCACATTTCAGAGATGAATCAAGTTCACAAGGTATATTGATTAGGTTTACTTTTTCTCTTCTTAATAAGATTTGAAATGTACAAACTACCTACTGAGAGGTTTTTTTGGTGTCAAGCATGGGACTACTCTGCCTGGATTCGTAGATATGCTTTGTATCTCGAAGAGCGTCTAGAATGCTTCCACGAATTGAAATATGATGTTGATAAAGATCAGTCGGTATGCTGTTTGAATTGAGTGCTTGCTTCATTTTCATCTTTTAAGCTTCAACATTTCTTTTATGTGCTTTTTACTATTTGGGAGAACTCACTGTTCTTTTAAGACCTTTTTCCATGTTATGAATTTGATATATTGCCAAAGAGTATAAGCATTTTTCTGTCAGTCCATCCAACATTGTTTAGTTTAATATTATGATTTGAAGTTTGAATTTCATAACTCATATCATCGAAGCCTGAGATGGTAGGGGGACAAAACGTGGCCTATGTGCTCTAATATATAAAACCCTATTTTAGAATGGTCATTGTCAGTTAGGGAGGTCATAAACATTTAACGTTAATCGATTTCATGCCATTTACAATCAATATAAGTTGATAACATGTATCAATACTGCTATACAGGAACCAGTTGCAACAACAATAAACATCTATTTGCTGTTATATGCAATGGACTATGTTGTCCATTATAGTTTATATATGCTATCATGCATTTAACTGCCTTCATATGCACTTTCTGGCCTGACTGCTAACCATGCATGTAGCCAGCTTTAATATATATTAATCTACTAATTGCTGATTTGTTCTGGTTCCCTTTCCAAATGCTAGGATCATGTTGAATGATTTTAATTTGCTTTGTTAGCATATTTTCTGATTTTGCTGCCATTGATCTTTTATGAATGTAAAGGAATTCAGTTTTATTTTTTATCTTTAATCTTTCCTATAAGTCAAACATTCAGTGCAGTAAGGTCTCCTTTTGCAGATCTTGTAAAGAGATTGGCCCTTACATATGTTGGTCCTCTCAAAGATTTGTTAGACTTTTGCTTTTCTAGTATTTAAAATTTAAATAATAATACATTAATGGTATGAGGAAAATCCAAGAAAACCTGGACAATCTATATTGTTCACCTGAAAACTTGAAAGGTCATATATGTCTCACATGGGCATCTCAATCTTTTTTGAAAGATAATTTAAACTCTAAGATGGTAATTTAATTTTAGGAGTTACCTATAATATTCAGGATTGTGCTATGGTTACCATTCCATATACCCTTTTTTCTTGAAAATTTCCTTTTGGATTCATTAACTAGCAAGAGACTGATGTTTTCTTTTCTCTTGTTCACAATTCTATAGTGTGTATACACACACACACACATATATATATATATGTTTATATTTTGCCTTCGTAGTCCATCTTTGTCTCTAACCTTAATAACTCTTAAGTTTGCCGGATGAACTATGTAAATATTAATGCTGAGATGTGTTGCAAAATGTTCCTTTCCACTTTTTTCTAAAGGAATTTTAAGGCCTAAACTTTTACCCTAATGTGAGTACATAGTTGAAGCTATAATTTGTCTCCTAGACTCTCTGTTTTGTCTAGGGTCCATACAACTTATACGGCTGAATTCTGATTTCTTCAGATATTCTCATTTTTTTCCTTATTCCCTCAAAGTTCAACAATACTGTCTTGAACTTCAACCAAATTAGCTTCCTCCACTTATCACGAATTTTTTATCTGAACAAGTTGGTTGTCATTTCTCAGAGTTCTTGAACTTTTAAGCTTCAGGGAAAATATTAGTAGGTCTCACAGCAGCAATTCCTAGTTGAATATTTATGACTTGGAAAATCACATTCCTAAATGAGGTAGCAATTATTGGTATCAGAAGAATTAGCTGGAATTATCAAAGTAACGGAGAGCAGAAGCACAACCACTCATTCACTAATATGTAATCACAGTTTCTGCTTAGTAAGCTTGCTATTTTCTTCACAACCAAATAATAATATTTCATTCTTGTGCATGCTTTCTTTATTAGTTTCATGTATATGGTGATGAGGATATGAGTCAGCTTTTCTTATGATGCATTCTTTGCAGAGAAACGGAAGGCTTGACACCCCGCATCTGATACGGCAGCTACCTGTCTTGCAAGAGCTTCTCCATCGCCTTCTTGCTTGCAAGGTATACATCCTTGCTGGCTTGCATTTTCTTTCTCAAAGTTTGTACCATCAGTACATTCTTCATTTTAGATATGCTATTAGCATTGCATCTTTTCCCCTCCTCCACTCATTGTGTCATTTCTGCAGCCAGAGGGGGCAGCTTTATGCAACCGCTTGATTCATTATGTTCTATCAATTGTAAGTAGCTCCATCTATGAAGCGTTAATATGTACTGTCTAGCTGCTATATTCTTATGGATTTCCTCTTTTAGGTTGCAGGCGAATGTGTTAACCTATACATTGCAATTACTGAGGGAATTTTAAATCTGGTTGACAAGGTGAGCTTTAGTTAACTTCATCTGATGGAAACTGATGTTTCTTTACTTACAAAAATGCAAGTTTGAACAGAATGACTTCTATTTTGTCACAGTATTTCGAGATGCAGCACCACCATGCTGTTAAGGCACTTGAGATTTATCGGAAGGCAGGAAATCAGGTGCAATTCAGTGTTTCTCACAGGTCTTTTTGTCTGTGTAATGTTTCATTATTTAGATCCCTTCGGTACTTGTTACCAACATAATATTTCCTTAAGAAAACTTGAATGTAATGTTGCTGCAGGCCTCACAGTTATCTGAGTTCTTTGAGATATGCAAGGGCCTTCACTATGGGCAAGGGCAAAAGTACCTTAAGATTAAACCGGTATTGGACCTTAATATGAGTTGGAAACTTAAAGCTTTCTTTGAATTTTTAGCTGACTTTGTTTAACTTCCACGGCATGTACACATTTCAGCTCCCTGCATCATTCCTGACTGCTATGGAAGATTACGTGAAGGAGGCTCCAGAAGTTTTGACGCTTCCATATAAAGCAGTATGATGCCTCAACACTTTTTTCCGATTGAATAGCTATCATATTCTGCCCTTACGTTGAGAAAAATTCATCTTTATGAAGAAAATCACAAAATTTGAGAGTTCCAAATTTGATTCCATGAAATGTTTCTAGTGCTTGAATCTGTGACAGCGTAATATCTTTTCATCACTTGGAACCCTTCCATACTGGTTTTCTGGTTTACATGATTATTGTTCAGGGTGAAAGAATTGAGAAGATCAAGTTCTGAAGATATCTAATGAGAAAGCATGTTAACAAATGTACGAGGAAAAGAAAAAAAAAAAGAAAAGAGTAGTAACTTGAGGCGCAAAATACTGCACAAGATTTCCTTTTTGATTAATCTGGAGAAGGTTGAAATTCCTTTGTCCAAAAAATTGCAAAATGCCTGCGATATCATTGCCCTTTAACATTTAAGACACATCTATATAAATTGACAAAAATGATCGCTTTAAGGGAAAATTTTTAGAAAATGAAGTCTGAAGCAGGATTTGCTAAAGTGGTAACGTTTTAGTCTTTTTTTCCTTCTTTGTTGAGTGACTGAATTTCATTGAAAGAAATCACTTATAATATTTCCTGCCATGATTATTCAACTCTTGCATTATCCTGCATGGAAATATATATATGTATCATCACTGCTATCCTCTTCTCTGGGAAGAGATCTTTGACGGCTTAAATTATCCTCCAGATAAAGTTGAACATTTGAAGTTATATTGTTGTAGATGTCCATGACCATTTTGATTTACTGGAATCTGATGCGTTTGCTGCACTACAAATTTAACAATTTACATGAATATTTTATCAGATAAAGGATGATAATAAAGGTGCTGCTCCCACAGAAGTCCCTACTCCTAGATCTGATTTGTTAATAGATCATAACCAAGACACTGATGTTCAAGAAAAATCAAGCCCCTCTGTTACACCTTCGGACCAACCCCAGAGTGATCCAAGGCAGGGTGTTGCAAAGCTAGAGATTGCTGATCTTCTGGTAAGGCTTTTCTTTAGCTGATACCCTTGGCAACGATAGGTTCATTGTTCTTATGTTTGTTCTTACTTGGCCTATCTTGTTACTACCAGTGCTTTGACGACCCACCTGAGGAAGGATCTGAACTGAATGACAAAAATTCCCTTGCTCTAGCAATTGTTGAATCTGGTGAATTATTTGTCTTGATGGAGCTGTCAAATTATTTTTCCTTCAGAGTGATCAATTGAATACTTTTAAATACCTTTTTTCCATTTTAAATTTTAACAGAAGGTGTTTCAAGTGCTGGAAATGATGTCAGCTCAGCATCCGCAACTCCAAGTTGGGAGCTTGAACTTTTTAGTGCACCAAGCTCAAATGGAGCAGCTCTTGCAGAGAATAATGTGGTTAGTCCTTGTGCTTTCTGTTCATCAGAAAACATTTTGGTTTTCATTCGTAAAATGCTCAATTAACTTAAAAAGAGTATCCCAGCAGAGATACTGCTAGCTTTGGGTTGTCATCGTCATTGATGTTATCTTCAAATGCAGACTGGGAGATTGGACAGATTAACACTAGACAGTTTATACGATCAAGCAATAGCGAGTACTACACATCAGGATCGGGCATGCAACTTGGGTCAGGTGTCCACGAACCCTTTTGAGGTTGATTACGACCAGGATCCAATTTGTGGAAGCAGCGATGTCACACCTCCAACTGATGTGCAAATGGAAAGCATGGCTCAACAGCAAACTTACATCATGCAGCAGCAGCAGCAGCCTCCCATGGTTGGCTACGATTCAACAATCCCTTCCGGTAATCCCTTTGTCGAGCACAGCATGCCATCTCAGCCACCTGAGAATTCCTATTCTGGCTTAATTTAGGGGTATTAAGGTAAGTGATGACGTTTACATAGGCTTTGAGCAACCATCAACTTACGTGGAGATACGTTGGCTTGGAAGGTTCATGCTAGTTGACCATTACAACCACAGATTCTATCTTTTAATGGTTATTCTTTTCTGCCACAGGCTTTTTGTTGAGATAGTGGTAGATGCCAAGTGGTAAACAGATTTCACTCTCCTGTTGAGAGCACTGAGCGATTACAAGAGCTCAACAGGGACACAAATAAAAAGAGGACAATAGCACTGAGATTGAGTTTTCAATAATTGGAACCCGTCTGCTGGTCAATTTAGAAACTCAACTTGGGATGCAAGCAGATCAATGTCATAAATGATTTATAACACAAGCAAGAAACGTTCATACAGTTGATTTACATCTCAAACATAAGCGACAAACATTGTACCCAATCACTTAATGCCACTCTTGCATTAAGCACACAAAATTTTTTTACTGACTATGAGTTTTTAAGTGCTACACTTTTACTTGCAATCATATCTTGCATATAAATCAATCCCGGGCCTATATTTTGTATCAATCTGAATGTTGCCTTCATTCTCACTGCATTTTCCACCGAAGAAAATATAGCTAGCGACTATATCAGCGTTGGAATGATATTGAATACGAGCCCGTGTTTGGATCTTTGACAGCTTTGAAGTTGTCAACACTCATCCCAAATCGACCCAGAATTGAGTTTCCCATTTCTTTTAGCTTTCCTGCTCAGAGTACATATACTTATACATAGTTAGTAATGGATAAGTGATGAATACAAAAAGAAATAAGCTTCAAATGTGGTCTTGTGTGCGTGGCTTCAACAATTCTACCCAGGATCTAAAACACTAGTTCAACATATACATAATTATGCCATGAAATATATGACATCATCCAATAAAATAATACGCTCAATATTCTCCCCAATTTTATTACACTGAGTTCAATTGATGAAATAAGGAAAATGAGTTGCAAGAAAATGTCAAAGTTCTCTTTGGCAAGAAAAAATGCTAACAAAATATCAGTGACTAAAATCAAATGTCAAATTGCTTCCATTTTTTTCAAAGCCTACAATAAATACATGATCAGAATAGTATTTGATCATCAATGATCAGTATGCATCAAAGACAGGTAATGTCAACCATTTGACACGTATTCAATTAGTAATGGAAACCAAAATTCAATGAATCAAATGCTTATAAACAGTTGCCCTTTGTAGTAACAAACAAAAAAACATGTAAATCTGTTTAAATGGAATATGAATTTGAGATAGTATATTATGTTTGGTTTATTAGATAAATTGAGCTGAAGGAAGTAGCCCAATGAGTATAGAGCAATAAGATACAAACATATAGGAATTTGATATGTGATACAGGGAACATCAGCTTGAAAACCGCATTCTCATTTATGCACCTTTCAATACCATATATTAAACACAAAGGCATTTCACTCTTATTATTTTCTCAAACATCAGGTACGTCCATTAGCACAACAACTCAATCTACAAGCTTCACATACACCCTATGGAATTCATAGTTTTAAAACAACCTCAAATAATGTAATGATATGAATTCCTTCATAGTACTTTTTCAGGACATAACCATGTAGAGCAGTCAAGGCAATATGAAGATTATGATCTAATATGGTTAACATATGAAGATTATGATCTAATATGGTTAACATATTAAGATATACGATTTACCTTGTTCAAGAAAGCAATACATGAGACCGACCTTTGAGTAGAAAACGAAAAGGAAAAAAGGAAACAGAATAAAGAGCAAAAGCAAATAAAGTACCCATCATCTCCTCTTTCATCTTTTCTCTTTTTTCTGCAGCCAGTGGTTCCAAGCGGCGAATGGCCTTCCTAGCCTGGTCATTAGAAGGATCTAATTCCAATATCTTCTTCATATCTGCAAATTTTATTTTATTTTGGGGAAAAAAAAGTAACTTCAGCAATTAAAATAATTACAAAAATATATAATGCTGACACATAACCAATCATCAAGATAGGGCAATGGCTAAATTTAATAAATACTTGTAAACCTCAGAAAAATGTAAAAGAAACAAACAAACACTCAAATCTAACTCACCAGCAATAGCCTCTTCATAATGTTGAAGCTTTTCATGAGCTTCTCCTCGTCTAACAAGAGCTTTTATATAAGAAGGATTAAGTTCCAGTGCTTTGGTACATTCCTTGATGGTTTCCTCATATTTCCCCTGAAAACAACTTTTTTTTTTTAATATAAAAAAGAACAGATAACTGTTATTCAGCTTTACCCTTAAGAAGAAAAAAGAAATACCAGCTTCAAAAAGCAAACAGCCCGATTCGAATGACAAATGGATCGAATTTCAACGGAAGTAGGCATCTCCGCCGCAACTTGCAGAGCAATCTCATACTGTAACAATGCCTCCTCGTATTGCCCGTTTCCAAACAATTTATTTCCTTCCATTTTTGCATCATTTGCTTGTGCCAACGCTTTCTGGAAACAGAAAATTTTCAAGATTTTTAACTATTTTATTTAATTTAATGGTAAATTAAGCTAAAAAAGCCCTAATAAAAATGAACCTCTTTCAATTGGTCTTCGTTTAAGGCATCTTGATAAGAATCGGATCCTTTTTGTTCGGTTGGTTGTTGATCGTGGGCGTGGTCTTCTTCGTTGTCGCTGACGTCACGTTCGCTTGCTGTTTCGAATCCATCGGAGGCAGCATCTCCTCCGTGCACATTTGATGATGCGGCGGCTGAATCAGACGTCGTTTGGGATGATGATGGAGTCGCTTTCGTGGCTTCTTCATGTTGTTCAGTGTTGTGAGGTTCAAGCAGCACCATTTTTAGGTTAAGGATCAAAGAATCTTAACAGCCTTACACTGTAAACAAACTGCCTGTTGATTTTTAGTATTACTATGCCTTGAAGGAGAAGCTGAAGGAGAAGATGCAAGATGATGATGAATCGTTTACTGAAAAAAGATACGAGCTTCCGGAAAGCTCTTTGACGGCATCGTTTGGTTGGGCTAATATAATGGGCTTGGCTTGGATTGGCCTTTGGATTTCTGAAGTGAAGTCCTAAATGCTAGTTGTCTTGGATTGTGGCTTTGATTTAGTGACGAAAAATTGGGCCCTTAAATACCGAAAGAGTCATGAGTCTTTGAACAATCCCCTTTTACCACCATGGAAAGGCTGGCATTGCACTTAAAATTTAACATAACATTTTGTTTACTGAATAGATAAAAATAAAATAAAATAATTATTATACAATTTGATATAATCAATGAAATAAAATAAAAACAGTTATATTGATAAAAATAATTTTAAAATAATAAAAAAATAAAAATATTTTTATTAGATATATTTTATTTTGTTTATTTTAATATTAATATTT
>NC_030858.1:9497152-9598807 GCF_000208745.1 Theobroma cacao | reverse complement strand
ATTAAAATGTTATTATGATTATTTATTTTTTAAATTATTTTAACTTTAAATATTAATAATTTACAATTTATTTGAAATATTAAAAATTGATATTTTAAATATTAGTATTTTATTTATAATTTAATCAATAATATTAAAAATAATATTATTTAATTTATCATTTAAATGTTATTCTATTTTTTCAATATTAATAATTTATAATTGATTTAAAATATTAATAATTGGTAATTTAAATATTAATATTTTATTTATAATTTAATCATTAAAATTTAAATATTAATATTTTATTTTATAATTTAAATATTATTATGCTTAAAATATTAATACTTTTAATTAATTTTTAAATTCAAAACATTTTATAATATATAATTAAAAACTTGAACTTTTTATTATAATAAGATTTATTTTTTCTCTATTTGCATTTTTCATTTTTTTAATTTATATTTTCACTTAATAATTTAAATATTAATATTTTAAAATATTAATTTAAATATATTATAATTAAAATATTAATAATTTTTGAAGTTTTCATTTAAAATATTAATTTTATAAGTTTAAGTTTATAATTTTTAAATGTAAGTGAGGACATTTTAATTTAAAATGTTTGTAGTTTATTCTCATGGGGATGGAATAGCTAATACCATGGAGAAGGTGGTATTAGCTATTTTAAGCTTTTACCAAGTTTTGAGAAATAATCATTCCTTTGAAATGCCTATTCCTTTCTTGAAAAACAAACCAAAGGAGGGGAGAAAATTTTTTAAGGTATAGAGGAGGAATGGCCAACCAAACATGCCATGAAGGTCTCAAATTCCCCTTTGGGCTTCCAATTGGAGATGCACTTAACAGCATGCCATCAAAGTGCAAATCTGTTCACATTCCACGTAATCAAATTGCAATTTCCATGCTAACTAAACTAGATTTACAAATTATTGGGAAAAGATTATGAAGTTAGTACAAAAAGCAGAGAGCCATTAATCTCATAAAAGGAGAATGTGATAAGTCTGAAATGAGGAGTTATGAATCTCACATAACAAAAAATATTATCATCATCTCAATCAAAAATCATATAACACAAATGTATTAAAATAAATAATATCTTATAAGCTGATATAAATCGTAATATTATATCGTCCACTCAATCATTCCACGTATTCTCCTTCTCAATCTCCAAATCCCCATCAAAGCCTCCAACCAACAATAGCAAACCTAAGTCCAAGCCAAAACCCCTCAAATTCCCCATTTAGCAACACCCAAATTCCGTGGCAAACCTAAACCCAATAGCAGAGGATGGAAACTCTGCATTCTGCTTCTCTATGAAACAAGTGTTGCATAGCTTTTATTCTTTTGACCAAGGTACAGGGCATAAAAAGCATAAATTACATCATACTAAATCAATTATTATTAATAACTTTTAAATTATTCTTTTCTAATTCAATTTCATATTATTATTCTCGTTTAAGTGAACATAACAGAAAATGAAGTTACACTCTTAATTCCTAACACTATTTTATTATCAAACGTTTAACAAGTTAAAAGAAATGTCTCTATTTTTTTTTTTTCGTAAGAAATTATCATATTCCATAATTTTTATGACTAAATTAAAGTTTAATAGTTTCAAATGCGTTTATGCATAAATTTATGAATAAAAATTAGTGTATTTTAACAGATATAAAAGAAATTATTAAGCTATTCATAATATGTACATTTTATTTGAAAGAAGAAAATTTTAAATTAAATATAAGTAGGGGTGGAACCAGTCAATTTTTGATAGGGGAACTAAAGACAAAGAAGAATAAAGGTTAAAAGTTTTTGAGAGGACTATTAAGAAAAAAAATATAAAATATATAACAAAATTTTTAAAAATGTTAAAAGTCACAATCCCTCAATAATAACACAAGCATCCGCCCCGAATTAAAAGATATTATTAATCACATATAATACATCAATGCTAATGCAAATGTTGGTCTACTGTTAATAATATTATATATTAGGACGTGGATGGAAATTTTAAGTGGAGGATTTGAAATTGAATAAGGTGGTAATACATATTTTAAGTTTGAAATGAACCTCTTGTTAAAGGACGAAATGGGAAAGAGTGAATCTTTTTAAATAATGACGGACTTAGAATTTTACAGAAAAGTGAACCACCATTTTCTATCCATCCTTACCTTTTAAGAGACGAAGAGCCAAAATAATTTAAGAGACATTTAAAACATGTTGAATTATTGACAATCATTCAATGCACTATGATTGAGGACTGTTTGCATAATATATGGCAGCACTCTTTTCAAATAATAATAATAATAATATAATTATTACAATAACAAGTCAGTCGCAATGTGACAAAAAGAAAAGAAAAAAAAAAGAACAAGATGAGCCCACACTGATGAAGGCTATGCACCCCATGAACAAAGCATAATTTTCTAATTCGGATGCTTACCTTTCACCAACTTAACTGTTGTATTCATTTAATCAAGCTGTGTTTTAGCACATGAATGAACTAGTTCTAAGTGCATGAATTTGCTGAGGCATGTCAGCCACCGCCCTGGAGACATTCCATCGATGCAGGAGATGGTAAGTCAAGGAAGTCCGTTGATTTTAAGTAAATAAATTAGCTATAATATGGTCTGATAATAAACCGCATGTGTCCTTGGTTTAATCAGTAGGCTTCAAATTCCTGGTCTCGGTGGGCTACAATGATATTCTAAACCTCTTAATTTTACCTCGAAAGGCCAAGAAAATTCAGCAAAGGGAACTTTTTTGAATGTTGATCAGCTCACCCTAAACATGAGTTGATGATTAGTTAATCTTGTGATTATACACCCGCCCATGCTTCTCTTTCAGACAGAAGAGTTTTTTCGCAGTTAAAATTATCCTCAAATAAACACAACTATATGCCAAAGAAAGAATGATGATAGAAAAATCAGCACATGCATTTTTTCTGAATGACAATATATACATTAGCTAGTGTTGAGAAATCACACTGGATAGAAACTAGGGCTTTTAAAAATTATGCAGTGCCTTCAACCAGCTTATTCAATTTCTTGGTCCTCAACCTCTCAGCATAGACCTCACTCCCTTGGCATTCATACCTGCATTTTGAGAAGCATGATAAATATATTCAGTCAAAATTATTGAAGGTTGGCACCATTTACCATCGTTTTTTTTTTTTTTTATTTTGTCATTAATACAACAGTTTACATATACTTACTTGGAGGGTAAAGATAACAAAGGGCTCAAACTTTGAGCCAGTTTAACAGCTTCTTCCTCAGTATTCACTATCTGATTGAAGCAAAAGTATCTTCCACATGTAGATGAATCTTCAAAAGCTCGGATATTAACGTCAGCTAAAAAACCAACATCGACAAATGCTAGAACTCCATTTTCAAACATTTGAGCGGCTCCTATTTCAAATTATAGAAAGACGTGGTTTTAGATATGAAATTCCAAACCAGAAATCATGCGTAGCTAGCTGATATGCGCATCTATATACCTTTAAGATAGGACATGGTTGACCGAGGATTTTGTTGTGCAACCCCGGGGCCGAGAACTAGTCCAGCATTCACAGAAACCATGTTAAGCATTCGATCCATGGCAAGAGCCCAAGCAGCCTGCTCGGAGAGTGTTTTAGCCAGGGCATACCACAACTGACAAATCAAACAAGAGATCAGCTGATTGTAAGAACTTAAACGATTATCTATTAACTTTTATGCAATAACATAGGAGCTGAGGAAAACATGGATTCAAGGACTTGCTGTCAAACCATTCCTTAACCAGTAGGCACTTGCTTTTTCCAATTTAACGTCTAATTTGGCAAATTAATGACGTTTAATGAATTTTTCTTGCTTTTGGTAATTTAAAAGGAAGAAATACTGTGTTGTTGCCCTTGAAAAGTGAATTTTGAACTGGAAAAAATGCAGAATTTAAAGACCTTTATTGACAAATTATTTCTTAAAGAAAAAAAATCTAAAAGTTTGACCTAGTTGTGCTAGAATCAGCTTAGGCAGCTCTACCAACCTAAGAATATCACATTTGCCTAGCCAGGACCCTGTAGCCTGTACCATATTCATCGAGGAAAAGAAAAAAAATCACCCAAGAATACCCCTCCTAGAAACCCAAGGTTTAGTTGCTGTCACTCTTCCTATCATTAGTTTTACATGTAAATGAAAGAAAAAACTTTTGCTTTTTACATTTTTATCCCATGATGAAAGAAAAAACTTTTACTTTTTACATTTTTATCTCATAATGAAAGCAGGCACAATTAATTAATGCATGACTTTCTGTGGTAATCAGGTATTTGCCATTTCTTGTCTTCACCTTTTGGTTAATCTCTTTGACTTTTCTTGCGTAAAGATAAGACAACAAAGAGAACAGTGGTCAATTCATGAAAGAAAAATGAAACAAGAAATTTATCTTGCACTGCAAGAACAGCTTGACTGACCAGCAAACAGGACGACCCAGTAAAATTAAAGCATCTCAGATTAGCTTAGACAAGTTAACCTTGAATCTGACATTCAGCTGAGAGATTGTCATAGTTTGTTTAATATATGATTAAATAATCCATTAGGTTGCAATTTTTTCCCCAGAAATACAGTGGAAGGACCTAGACAGTCAGTTTAAATGCAATTTGTAAAGAGTATTTATTAGGATTAGAACGATGAGAGCCAGATGTAAGAAGCCACCTTCATAGAAAATTCTTTGATTAATCCAATATCAAACACTGAAAAGAAAAAAATAAATGAATACTAGTGTAGTTGAAAACTTCAACAGAGAGATGTAGAGTTGCAAACCTTCATTTTCCGGCAGAAATCTTGATCACTCCAACACCTCTCATCCACATCTTTCTCTAAACAAATATTCTCTCTCCAAACAGCTGCAGTTAAGGAAGAGCTGAATACTATCTTCTCTATGGTATCTGTTTGTGCACATGCCTCCACCACATTGATTGCTCCCCTAACTTCCAAATCCACAATTACATCCTGCCCCATAAGCATGGGAGTATTAATTCCAGGGGAACAAACTATAGATGCATGAAATTATGGGGAACTTTTGACTTACATCATAACCATCTGGGCTATCTAAACAACAGAACAAAGCAGAGCAACCCTTCAACGCAACAAGAATGCTCTGGTAATCCAGAATATCCACAGTAAAAACTGCTAATCTGTCCTCCACTCTTTCCATTTCCTTGATTTTCTCCTCTATCTCTGTCTCTGATCCTGCGACAACCCCAAAACAGAAAGAGCCTCAAAAGAAAAATAATATTATTGTAACTGAAGAAAAGAAGTTCACAAGAACGATGCCAAGAGGAAGAAGAAGAAGAAGAAACACTTACCCTTTCTCTGAAGAGCTGCATGAACTGTGTAACCTCTACTCAAGAGTCCTTTGAGAATCCAAAAACCCACATAGGTTGATGCATCAAGAACACAAACTGTTGGCTTTTCTTGATCCATTGGTTTTTTTCTCAAAGTAGTTTCTTTCACCTTTACCTCCTTTCCTCTTTCTTTCTTTGCTTGTTGTAATCAACTTCCTTATATAGAAGTTGAGAGAATTTGAGGGTGAGATGACAACTTTTAAATGAGGAAGAGTTGGTGAACTATTTTGCAACACGTTCCTATCTACTCTCCATCAAAGTAAAGTACTTTCTTTAGGGCCTTTCTGTTTTTGTTTCTGTTTTTTTTAAAAAAGAAAAATCCAATTTTGTATTCTATATATCATAGTTACTTTATTTATACTAATCAAATCAATTATATACAAATAAAAATATATATTACATTTACGTTTCTTATGATTTAGTAGATCAACTTAACAGTAATATATCATCCTTGTATTTAGTTCTCATACTTGGAAAAGAACATTATCTTATTTGATTGACTTTAAATATAAAATTTTTATTGATCATTTTACTAAGATGCCTTCCAATAATAAAGTAATTAAATAAAGCTTTATAAATGCAATTTTAGTGACATTACACGCATTGGGATTATAAGAAAACAAATTGAAGACAACATATAAATAATAAAGTATTTATATCATTATATAAAGGCATTAATAGTTGTATTGTGCGTAGTGTGAATCACATTCTTTCATTGTTAAATATTCTAGAAATAAGAATTAAAAGATATCCATATTTTGATACTAACAAGACGAGTTTTTTTCAAAAATACCCCTTGTACATAATGTGTTTTTTAAAATAGCCCTTACTATAATTTTAATTATTTTTAGTCAAGAAAAATTAGTTTTAGACAAAATTACTCTCAATAAAATCGATTTATATATTTAGGTCTGCACTTCAAATCGATTTATATCCTTTAAGCTTTTCTTGTCAAATCATTCATATCTAGAGTATTCCTTGCAAAAAAAAAAACCTTTAAGCATTTTGACTATTTTAGAATGATTTTTGATACACGAAAAAATATCTTTGAGTTTATTTATGCATTTTGAAGTAGTTTCTGATACATGAAAAAAAACCTTTGAGCATTCTTCATCAAGTAGGTATATTCGTTGATTATATTGTTAAATGGAATATAGTGTATTATTTGAAGTTGTTGATTTTATTTAATGGAATTCAATAGTTTTGGTGGTTTTTAAGCATTGTGTAACCGATTTTTAGGTATTACGTGACTAGTTTTTAGGTATTACATTATTAATTTTTAGGTATTACATGACTGATCTTTGAGCATTGCGTAACTAGTTTTTAGGCATTACGTGATTAATTGTTAAGTATTACACAACTGGTTGAAATGACATTGCGTGACTAGTTGATAGACATTATGTGACTAATTAGTAAGGCATTGCGTGACTAGTTAGCAAGACATTATGTGACTAGTTAATAAGGTATTATGTGACTTAGGTATTGTCTAAAAATCAGTCATGGAACGTTTAAAAATTAGTCACGTAATATTGAAAATCAGTCACACAATGCCTAAAAATCAAAGAAGCAATGATCAAGTTACATAATGCCTAAAAACTAGTTTCGTAATACTTAAAAATCAATGACACAATGTTTAAAAACCAATAATTCAATACCTAATAATAAATTGATTTACCTGCCCCCAACCATATTTAAGTTACCAAAGTCATACATGTTCTAATTTACAGCTATGTCTAATTAATTTCAACTCCTCAATTTTTGAGTTCTATGAATAAACTAATAAACCCAAAAACCTAAAATACATATTTTTTTTTTCTAAACCATGATATTTTGCATTTCATAAAAGAGGGGTTACAAAATTCTATAATCCTCCAAAGCAAGACAAAATATATTCTTATCGAGAAGGCCTTGCTCACTCTCTTTGTGCAAAACAAAATATACTCCCTTTGAATAATTCGAACTCAAAATCTCATAAAAAGAAACAAAATTCTCAACAAACATGCTTAACAATAATCTCAATCCCAAACATAATAAAACTGTGAACCATCACAAAACCCAACAAACATGCTTTCGCTATTCCTTCTTCCTGAGCCCATCATCTTAACCAATTGGATCTAACTCATTAACACAGACATCTCCATCGCAAGACACGTTTCGAAGTAAGTCATGACTAGAAGGCATCTAGTTACTACATTTATCATGTTGACTGCAATCACTATAGAAGAGCAAAATTGCTATTCATCGCCATTGAAAGCTCAAGATTCACCATCCAAGACAATAAAATAAAATAAGATGAATGTCATCTTTGTTCTTCGAGATGGCGAGAAAGAGCTGGATGGTGAGATAGACAGTATTTGACAAGAGAGAGAATCGAGATTTAATTTTAAAATTTTTGTCTGGATGACAAGATAAAGAAAATCGACACCATTTTAATTTGTCTGAAATTATTTAAAAGGTATTGTTGTCAAATCATGCAAAAAATTAGCTAAAAATAATTAAAATTATAATGAAGGATATTTTTGAATTAGACTTATGAAGAGGGTTATTTCTCACAATTTCCTCACAAAACAATTACATTGAATAAAGTTTTATACATCCTAGTTGCCCAAATTTACAACCATATTTTTTCTATTAAATAAATAATTTTTCAATATACAAAATAATCAAAATGGATAAAACTGTAATAAAAAATCTCATAATTAATCATTTGTTATAAGAGGAATCGGCTTTGAGATACTTAATTATAACCAATATTATAGAAATGCAACATCCGCATCCTTTGGATGTTAATTTATACATCTTATATATATAACTCAAAACTTTTAATTTAGTTTCTTCCCAAGTATTATAAATATCTTTGAAAAATAAAATGACTATCAATTTCTTACTAATGAAATGCATTTCATTCAAAAAAAAAAAAAACACAATTAATTATACCTGATACCATCCATAAAAAATTTCATCAAAATTAACTACCATTTCCAAGAAAAAAAAAGCAAGTAAAAAAGCTTTTTTTTATTATTTTATTTTTCTGGTTAGTGTCAATTTGAATTAGTTAAAAAAAGGAAATTCAAGCGAAATAATCAAAACCCATTTGTAAATAGCTTTCAAGTATTATAATTTTAGGACATTTGCAAAGTAACTAACAAAATTTTAAAAAAAATTAGTTAAATCTTATTTTACCCTAAACATATGTATTGACCATCATATTTCACAAACAATCAATTAATTCCAAACATATAATTAATCAAATATATAGCACCAATTACAACAAAAATATCAATTTTTACCAAAAAAAAGTTATCAAACAAAAACTAAAATAGCTAAGTTGGGTTAATTTCAACAATGAAAAAAATCAAAGGTAATGTCCATCTTTTACGTCAGAGAAGCCTTTGACGAGGATGGAGTTAAGGTGTGAACTAAATGCATATTTAAAGAAATAGTCATTTCTCTATTCAAAAATTTGATTCATTTCTTGATACATGATCTCTGTTTAAAGAATAAGATTTGAATCTTCTTTTCTCAAATCCAAAAAGAAATAATCACTTTTTATTCTTTCTCTTCCTTATTAGTGTTACAAAAGATAATACTATATTATAAAACAGCAAAAGCAAGGGAAGGTAGGTTTCTCCAAGCTCCCAAAGATTCAGTGTGTGGTGTGTCAAGAGTGTTAAGTGAAACTCAAAACACAACAAGCTTTGTTTCACCATGCTAAAGCAAATCCAAAATGTTTTGAGGGCTAAAATTGTTGAAATTATGTAAAGCTGTCCTTCCGGAGATGGAAGAAAATGGGAGTTAGGCAAGTGAAATTTGGTCTTATGGAGAAGAGACCTCAGCATTTTATCTAAGTTAAAACCTAGGTAGAGTATTTGTAGATAATCTAAATGATCAAAATATGATAAAAGTTTCATTATTCAATAACTATTACTCAAATTTTGTATTTGATACTATATGTGTCAAATTTAATTTTTATTTGATCATTATTTAAAAAAAAAACCACATCAGAAATATAATATAGAACACTTTATTTGAGTTGCTTTGATTTAATTGTACATACATGTATTGATTTGATTATACGTGTATCAGTACTGGAATCTACTTTCCAAGAAAAAATTTACTGAAAACAGGCAAAAGGGAGGGGCCAAATTGTACAGAAGTGAAATTTGGGTTGGAATTTGGTTCTGTGCAGTGCCGCTACAGATGTTCCAATCAGGGAGTGGCGGACAAAGGGTACCACTGCCATGGTTCGATGTGCTGTGCGAAATGACAACAGATTTGGCCGCTTCCCATCAGAAGAGCAGCAGTGTAGTGTCGCCCCACATCCACATACACATCAACTTCCACTTCCACTGTTATCAAGGATAGCCCAAATATTAAATGATTCGCTCAACAAAGTGACACTCACAAACAAGCAAGCACCATGTCAAGTGGGAATCTTCAACAAATTAAATATATTTTCTATCTCCATTTTTTGGAATGAGTTTTCATTCTTTTCTACTCTCTGAATAATAATTAATAACAATAAAAATTTTGCTAATGCACAAATTAAAGATGTTTTTGAAAGTGAAGATAATGAAAACACGGTTTGTTTTGCGTATTTTCTAATTAAAAAAATACATAATTCGATTAATGAATGTTATTTGGTTTTTTTTTTAAAAAAATAATATATTTTATACAAAATAATGCTTGAAAATGAAAGAGAATTTATGACAATAATCGTACTAACATGATATTGAAAAGTAATATTCGTAAAAATATCTTCTCAACCATTAAACTCGTTATATATATTATTGAATGATGAATGATGCACGAACATTATCCATTCGTGAGCGAGCCCTACACTGTTTTTGTATAAAATTACTCTTCATTTTGCTGTCCAAGGTACTCCAACATGATCCCTAAATGGAATAAGCATTTTGCATTATCAAAAATAAAAAATAAGTCCTCCTACTTAATTAATTTTTTTATCTAAGTCTCCATTCTCTTATTGCCATCAATTAAGGTTTTTTAATATTTATTTAGAAATCAATTCAGCTCTTACTTGATCGAAAAATGTACCGTGGATTAACACTGTTATCTCTGTTTAACTAAGATAGGATTATCATGTGATGCAGATGATGTAGAATATTTTTAGCATGTAACATAGAAGATTTTACCATATGACATTAATGAAAAAAAAAGATTTTTTTTATTTACTTGACGCATATTTTTATTAATGTCATGTACTAAAATTTATTCCATTTTATCAATATCACATGACAATCTCATCTTAATTGGTTAAAAGGAATAAGGATGTTAATCCACATAGCATGTTTGTTTAAATAAAGACTTAATTGAGTGTAAATAATAATTAAAATTCAATTGATTTTAATAAATTGGCAAGAACTTAGATGATAGATTTAATTAAGTATAAGGCTTTTTTTTTTTTTTTTGCATTTTAGGCTTGGGCATCTTCATCATTTTTCCATATCTTGCTACTTGTTTTCATTGAAAACGTGGAAAATTTATTTTCAAAATTAAACATAATTTTGTTTTTATTTGCTAAAAAACAAATTTGTATTATTACGAAACATGTTTCTAACATCATTTCATTTTCTATTTTACATGGAAAAGGAGAATAGCAATTTTGAAGGTGTTGTCTCCATTCCCCGATGCCTCTTATGTGTTTCATTCATATGATGAATTTTAGTATATTAAAAAGTAGTATTTACTATGATAATTTCAAAAAAAATATCTTTATAACACTCGTTACCAAAACTTTTAATTTTAAAAGAAGTTATAAGCAGGGGCGGAGCGTCCCTTTGTCACGGCTCCCCAAAATTTTTGAAAATTTTTATATATTATATATTTATTAATAATTTTTAGTAAATAATAAAATATCTTACAAATCTCATTTAATTTTACTCAAGTTCTTAATTTGTTTTTAATTTTTTAAGTTTCTTCACCCATCTTTCCCTTTCTTCTTTTCTGTCTTTATATTGTGAAATTATAAAAAAATAAATTTTTTATTTAATTTTTTTATTTATATTATTATTATTTATTTATTTATTTATTTTTTTCAATTATATTCTATTTGCTCATATGTTTTAAGTTTCTATAAATTTTCTTTTTTAAATTTCTACGAATCATCAACTATATTTTTTTGTTTTTGTTATATAGGTTATATCTTCTACTTATCATAATTTTTTTTATTATGTAAATTTTATTTTTAATGATTTTAATTTTTAAAAATTAAAAAATTATTATGTATGTAATTCTCAAATATAAGTTTTAGCTTTGCATTATTGGTTATTGTTTAAAATTTCATCAATATATTATTTTTTATTAATCTTAATTATATAAAAAAATTATCTTGAGTATATGTTTTTTTTTTAAAAGCATCTTGAGTATATGTTTTTAATATGCTTTACATTATATATTTAATTGAAAGGAAATTATATTTAGTATAAGAAGAAATTATTAATTCTGTATATCGTATTTAACTATTTATATTTTATGCATTATAGTTTAATATTTAGTATTATAAACTTAAATATAATAAAATAAAATATTAGATATTGACTACAGTAATTTTTTAGTCATTTATATTGAGAAAGACAAGACTCTAAAACAAAATAGATGATAAGTTTTTTACAAATAATTTAATTATTTATATTAAAAATATATTGTTATCGTCGAATAAAACTTTCCTAGAACACTATTATAAATTTTTTTTATTTACATGTTATATAAAATTATTATTTATTATAATTTTTTTTATTATTAATGGTTAAGTTTAATATATTAGTTTTAAAAATTTTTAATTTTTATTCTTCTTAGCTTTTGACCCCTCAATAAAAATTGGTTAGCTCCGCCCTTGATTATAAGTGACATGTAAAATTAATTGTGACTACATAATAACATGTTAAAAAATGCATTAATGTTGTTAAAATAAGCTTACAAATAACATTAGTGTACATTAAAATAACCGTTATATATATAATTTTTCTTTTTTTTAGTCAGAAAAAGTTATTAAGATTTATTGTCTACATAAAAGATTCATTAATTAGATTGCTTTAATGGCTCCTATATCAGCTAAAGCCTTTTATTTTTCGGAAATTTTGTTGTAGATGAGAATAGGGAGTTGTAGTACGTAGAAACCAAAGCATATTAATGAAGCCTACAAGGAAGCATAAATGTGGTAACAAGTAGCAATTACGGAAGCCATTGATGTCATAACAAGTGGCACTGCATTGGGTTTATTTCACAACTCAAAAGCAAACAAGAAAAGAGGCTGGCAAGTTTCAGGTGATGGATTGCGTGGGGAGAAATGCCAAAAACCCTTTGGCTTCCAATTTGATTTGGTCACCGAGAAGGTGAGTTCTGCGTGGCCGCTGTTTGTACGCAATCTAATATTTGCTTCATCGTCTCCTTTGACTTTGTTTTGTCTCTATTTCTTAGATTCAAAGGTCAATTTAAGGAATATTGTGCAGCCTATGACTCCTCCACAAACCCAAAACCAAGTCTATTTCTTCTCAAATTATGAGAAAACAAAACTCGACAAGTCTTTAAACAAAGCTTGTATTTAAGTTAAGATTTGAATCTTACCTTCTTCTCTCCAACTTTCTCAAATTTGTCTAAAATAGAAAGAAAATATTTCTGTTATCCCCAATGGCCAATAGCAGTTGAAGGGCTGAAACTAATGCAGGCATCCACCTGTAAACCACTTGTGTTCTCTTGACAAATGTCAGTCAAACATCAAAATGGAGCGGTTAACTTTTGCCAAAAGTAAAAGAAAAATTATCTTGTATATCTACCCATACTAAATCTTTTAAACTATACAAACATATCTCATTAAAAGTATATTATAAAAAATTAATAAATTAATAATTAATTATTAAATAAATATTGGACCATAGTCTAACCAAGGTTGTGTAAAGAATAATAATATAAAGTATAATTACCTTGGGATGATGAGAGGAAGAGCTACACCTCCCCACCAAGGACGGATAAGGTTTGCCATAAATTAAAAACAAAAAACAACAAATATTAAAAAAAAAAGAAAAGAAAAAGTACTAGTCAAATTTATAAAGTATATTCTTAGAACTCAAAAATTAATTGGCATAAAAAAAGTTTTTTCAATTTTCCCTACCTATTTTTTTTTTAAAATTAGGATCGTTAACATTTTTGAACTTTCAATAAAAATAGATGTGACACCAAAAGAGCCTCAGTATTTTGGATAAGTACAAGTGTTAAAAGGTAAGTACCTTAAGCACGTGTCATGCGACCTTAGACATAGATAAGACAGAAAGAAGAGAAATAAATTTGTGAGAAATGAAATGTTAATCTCAAATTTGACGTGTTTACAAATGAACATTGAGGGATATTAATAGACATGCTAACCCTTTATCTAATTTATCTACAATTCAAACTTAACATAAATGGTTAAAGTATTTAAATATAAATGTTCATCCTATTTACATCATTTAAATTTAAGTACTAGTCCTATCTACATTAAATTTAAATTTACATTAATTTATGTACACTACAATTTGCAATTTGCAAAGATCGCATAATAGACAACAACCAAGTAATCAAAAAATGGGCCTAGCAATGATGTGACGAATTATACAATGAAGTGCGAAATAAGTTTAAAACCACAACAGTTTAGGAAATAAGTTTATAGATTACAAAATACCTTGATACAGAAACTCCATTTCTTAGTGAGGACGCACCACAAAGTATTCAAAATCATGACAACATTGACTATAGCCACATAGAAAAGACCTATTGAGCCTTATATTATACAATAAGAAGTAATCTTTTCTCATTCTATAAATCTCACTCACCTATCTCATGATTCTACCTTAAGGACAACATAAAGTTATATCATATCTTGTCATATAAAAACCAAATCCCAGAGGGAAACAATAATTATGGCTGAAGGACTGGACGAAGAGATACAAAGGAAATGAGATCCAAAAATTGAAAAATAGAGAAAAGAAGAGAATTTTAAGCTAATTATTATATTATAAATGAAAGGAAAAACTAAATGGTTGAAATAATATATAAGAAGGGAAGAGAAAATCAATTGCTGAATGCGCAGATGCAGCTGACACTTTGAAATTAAATGAACTAGTAATAGACTTCTCTTATCTTGCGTTTTTTGCAAACTAAATGCAAACAACATAAACTAATAATAATAACATTTTATTTATTAGATATGCAAGCACATGCGTTGCTATCTAGAAAGTTGAAACAACTTGGGATCGATGTTCCATTAAGGTCAAAGAAGAGCTAAGTTTAAGCTAGATCAGTGTTAAAGAATTAGAAAAGGGTAAACAATCATCTTAAAATAGAGTGGATCTAATCCCATCTACAGTGCTCATATTGCTTACAAATTCAAATATAACAATTTGATGAAGAAAGGTAACTCAAGAAATAGCTAGGGAACAGAATCGGTAATGAATCCAATAGCAGTTCATTGCAAATGCAGTCAATAACTGCTGCTCATCTTTATAACAAACAGGTCAAAGACTCACAAACTTTGAAGCGGAAATAACAGACAGTTCACACTACTTAATGCAATTTTTTCCATTAAAACTGCAAAATAAAATTTATCAATTTTGTAAATTGAGGCAACCACAAAGCCAATGTTACATTATGTATCCTATTTTTCCATATATTTAATCTGGACCAAATTAAAGGTCCCTATTTCTCCAAATTCTATTTTATGATGTTCATAAAAATGAACTAACATTTTGAGGATTTAATTAATATCAAAGAATGGAAGATGATGCACATTATATACTGTTACTTACAAGCAACGTGAATTATTTGTCATGCAGTTCCCACCCAATCACTGAACACGAGCATAATACCACGGTCACCCTCATGACAGAAACATCAACAAATGGCCATCCTAGCCACATTTGGAGCTGAATAAAATGATGAAACTTTAAGAAACGTCCCATCCTTTATGGCATTGAGAAGTAACATCTACTGATTTTTGAACAAACTTGATGGAACCTGAAAAAAAGGAGAGGAGATGGAGATAATAATTCGGCATCAGAGATCAAGCAACAATAGGTTGACTTTATTAACATTTCAAAAGATAACACAAAATGTTTGTATGAAAAACAACTTTATCAGGTGTCTATAAATTTATCAAATAGAAATAATTGAGTTCAAATCTTTTCACAACTGGCAAACATTGGCATAATATTTATTTGGTACGCCCAACCTGTGCACCTTTGGCAAGTAATGCATAAATGTGAAATCAGGGAGAGTGATTTCAATGACCTTTTATAGAAAAGATACAGTTTTTATCTCTATTTACATTTGTTAAAAGAAAAAAGATATCAATATTTGAACACTATCCATGCAGATGGTCCAAGGTAGCACCATATGATGCACTGTTGACAGTTATTAGGTGCTTAAATGGAAGCAGATATGTGTAAAACACATAAAAAATTAAACTGAAGCCAGCAGATCTGTAAAACAGACCGTAAAACCAACATTTTCTCGACCATAAGAATTTTAAGATTTGAATCCTCATAGTCCAATTATTTGGAGCAGATGGTGAATTTTATGTTTTGTTGGGATAAGGTATTTGGAAAATTTTCATAAATGTTTGAAACATAGGACATTAGTATTTACCAATTCAAATCCGAAATTCTTGTAAAATTTGCAGTTAGATTTTTTTTTAATTAGAAATATCCATGGGGGATTAAAGGTGGTGACTTCTTTGTTTTCCACCATGACAGCAGTGCCAAACCAATTCTCAGTCCAAAAGCAAGCTATTCTCATAGAAAGATCTTATTTTCTAGAAGCAACAGAAAGCAGGCTTCAAATCTGCTGTACCCCAATCTTAACATAACCAATGACAAGTAAACCCCAAATCTTAGTCCTCCACATACCTGCCACCATATGTAAACCTTGATTGAGCATGAGGGAAACGGCCTCCAACAGTATCTAAAAGGCATGCTTAGGTTCCTTTTTACCAAAATTTAGCACATATATAGCAAAGAGAATACGAGTTGGGAGCTTGAGCAGGGTTTATTGGTTATTTCTGAGTCTTAAACTTATGTTTCTTTAAGCTTACATTACAGATTCTCATTTCAATTTATTTTTTGATTCAGAGTATTATTAGTTTCTCTGTGTGTGTTTTATTTTTTAAAATATTAACTTCCAGGGGTGTTTCTGCCAATTTCGGGTTTGCTACTTATAGCAGATTCTGAGTCTAATATGGGTTTTGCCTAGATGTTATTTTAAGTCAAGTTTGTAAGTTTTTTGGAGTAGGAAATACTAGGAGTCTACATATATCAATGTAATCTTTCTTTCTTCATCTTCTTTCCTTTTTTTTTTCTCCAAGTATGTATTCTTTCTATTTGATTAGAGAATTTCCAGCATTATTAGTTTTTTTATTCTGTAACAGAATCAACCTTTGGTGTGATTTGAATATTAGAGATCTCTTTTAGATTTGAATTCTTTTAGAAAAAAGGGGATTAAATTCTCTTTTTGCTTAAGAAATTCTAATCTAGAAGCTGCAATAAACCATGATCACCCAGCTGTCCCACATCACCCCTTCCACAGCACAAGCATATAATTAGCCCCATAAAAGAAAGAACATAAACTTCCCCATTTCAACACCACACTGCCACCCGTACCTTACCAATTATCTCTGCATTACCACCAAAACACCCATGTTGCTGCCATGGAAATAACCACCAAAACAATATTGGGAATTCTCTAAAACCAGACCTATTTGTAGTTATAGTGGCAGGCAGCAGGCAGGTGCATATTTTATTTTCGGAAAGTAAATCAAAGTAAAAAAAAAAGAAAAAAAAGTAATAAAAAGTATCTTTGGTTCATCTCAAATTAGAAAGTTGAGAAGGTCATGATATACCTTCACATGATGAGGCATGATCTTGATATCAAAGGGTGCATGGAGCCATGTCTCAGGTGAATAGAACAAGAAGTTCTCTGGTTTACTAGTGTAAACATCGGCATATTGATGGATGTGATATGCAAAAGCAGATTCTTGACCTTTGTCAGTGAGGAAGGTGGCCCCAAAAGATCTATTGAACATTCTCTTCATCATGGAGCGTGCTTTCTGCCTCTCTTCATTTAGTTCATCCATAAGTAACTTGTATGCCTCACTTCTCTTATTATTGGCTACAGTTGCATGTAACCTCCCAAGCAATTCCTGTAGTATATGAAATTTTGCCTGCATTGAAAGAAGATTTTTAAGAGGATAAAGTAAAAAATTCTATTGTTGAGTTGTCCAATTGCAGAAAAAGAAGATAAAACTTTGCAAATAATACAAAAGTAAACAGAAGCAAGTACTCTATATTGTACTCCATTCAACTCAATCAATCTCTAAGTTACTAAATAACTAAACAAGGCAGCCCACCCCTTTTCACCAATATCAAATAAATATCAGGCAATGAAAATAAGTTCCAAATACCCCAGAGACAAAAATAAATACCTGTTCAAATCGATAACTATCCTCGTTTTGCATGCGTATTTCACTCTGCAATTAAAAAAAAAAAAACCCTAAAGGACATGAAAAGTTTGTCTTATAACTTGCAGATAAAAGCACAGAAAAGTTAAAGATAAAGCTCAAAGCCTCAAAAAGTGAAGTAGGATATCAAATATAGAACTCCTCTAATGGAAGAAATCATTGCAGCCTAAGTCGCTTTAAAGAAAAAAAATGCTTAACATCAATGAAATTTTTGATTCTTTGCCAGTTAATAATTTAAGACAAAGCTGTCAGTCATTTACATATCATACTTCTCATGTTTTCTATACAATTTTCCTTCCCAATATGCAAATCCATCACTAATACTATTGAATGACCAGTTAGCCTCTATATGGAAACATGCCTCTATTTATCACAACAAAGAACATTCAGCATTGTATCAAAGAAAATCAAGAGCTGAGCTTGAATAGCTTGTGAGATGTTTGGCCTATGCATAATCTTGTTACTTGTGCAGTATCTATAGTGCTACTTTATCTCTCTCTGTCCATCTGTTTATCTCTCTCTATCTCTCCCCATTTAACTTTTAGTTTTTAGTGGTTACAATCATCTGCTAGTTTATCTCAGTAATAAAGCAGTTATGTTTATCTATCATAGTAGAGTTTCCATAAATATCTTATTATCAGATACTCTTTCCTTGTGGGGTTGACTCAAGCCTTTGTTTTTGTTTTGACTTTGATTCTTCATTTCCCTCTGTACTGAATTAATCAACTTCCCCTTAAGCCTCCAAACTGCATCACTAGCCTAGCATTTTGGATTTGTCTGCTAAACGGTCAGTTCAAGTTTTAGTCAGAACATCAAAAAATACGATCATGGCCTTACACGATCATGGCCTTACATGAAAATTGCATTCCTCAATTAGCACAGTGGTTTGTACTTTCTGTGGCAAGAAAGCGATAGGAAATATGTAGAAAGTTATTAAATAGTAATTGACTCTCAGTTGCTCTCATTGGAAGCATTACATTAGTTTTATTCTCAAAGGTAATTCTGAGATTTCTAATATAAAAAAAAAAAGTCGCAAAAGGCAAAAAACAGATTCAAGTATGGAAGGAAAAGAATAAGGCATGAGCAGTTATCTGCTTGATCCTGCTTGTAACATATTAAAAAATGGTCTCAGACTCATTAACTTAAATGAACCAAGCACAAGCTTTACACTTTTTAGATCATATAACAATATATCATATGATATATGATTTTATTTATTGTTTAAAATAATAAAATGCTGTTGTTGTTTTTGGTGTCATCTTAAAATTCAACTATTGAAGTAGGCTTTTGAAACCTAAACAAGTCTCTTCCAGCTTGACACCAGGCTCAAATTTGAAGCAACTGAACTTGTTTAATAATGAACAGAGCAAAGCCGATTCAAAAGAACAATAATAAAAGAGCATAAATGTGTTTGAAAAGCAATAAGTTTCTGTGGACTAAGTTCAAGATTGGGGAGATAGGCTAGACTCAAATTTCAGAAAAACGCAAACATCAAGTTTTAAGATTTCTGAAGCTTCAGTTTCTTGCTCTGCTTGGCTTGGCTAGGCTGAACTGAACACTACCTTTGCATGTACCCAAATTTTCTATCGTCAAAAATGGTACAATGCATATAGATACAACTTAACCTTACCATACAAACAAAAGCAATACTCAGCCCAAAAATGGCCAATCATAAATGTCGCTAGTTATTTTAAGCTATTATGATACTGTTCTAATTCCTTCCATCACCTTTACTAGTGGTATATCATCCAATATATGTAAACATAAAAGGAAACCACAAGCCCCTTAACAGAAAACATATTTGGAAAGTAAGTCCTGACTGAGTATTAGTAGCATTTAAAGACAAGGGGATAAGAATGTGAAAGAAGGCATACTTCTAGTTCCTGGATGATCGCAGCAGTCCGCCAACCAGCCTTTGAAGGGCCTCTTAAGTCACTAAATAGGTGATCACCAAAGTATATCACCTAAAAATGAAAATGGAGCAGCAAAATGCTCCCATCAGCAAGCACTTACAGTAATCTAGTTACAAATGGTTGATCAAACATGTACAAGATCGTAAATAATGCTACCGGATCATTAAATATGAATTATAAAGCATGATATACCTCTGGACCATTCCACTTTGTAATTTGGAGAAAGGATTTGAGGCACCCGTGGTAATATATTTTATTTTGAAGAAATTTATCCACTTTTGTAAAAGCTAGAGTGTCCTTCTCAGTGTCATAGCACCTGCGATTTTATTTCCAGAAGACTGATCAAAAAATATGATAAAGCATAGCATGCAATTGCTTTATCAAGAACAGAACAAATGCCAAGGGAGGTATAAAACGTAAGGCAAGACCGAAAATTAAAGCAGCCAAGAAATCACAGTTTCTTATCTTGCTTCTGCAGTTATAGTCTTCAGCAATTAAGAAAACTTTCACCTTCAGGGGCAGATCTATTTTTTGAATCTCTGCATACTAGATTTTAAAAATTATCTGGACAAGTTTGTCTGTAAGATTCTAGGAGTTCAGGTTTGCCTTTAAGTTTGTGTTGGTTGTTTACTTATTTATAAGCTAGTTTCTACTAGGTATTCCAGCTTTGGTGGGTTAAGAGTCCCTTTACATAACTGTATAATCATGTTTTTTTTTTTTTTTTGACTATCAGACTGAGTATTATTTTGGTTTCTCCTTTCCTCCCTACATGGCGCCAGAAAATTTTTAGCAAACTAATTCTTCAACTCAAACCAGTATTTTCCATGATAATTTGATCAAATCAACTCTATTTTCTCTATCTACTTTCTTCAGCTACTATAAAACCTAAACTTCCCTTTGTTCTAACCCTAAGCCCACCATTACCAATGCCATGTAGGAAGAGTTTCTCCAAACCCTTCCCAACATAGTAGGTGTTCTTTTTCATCATTTTTTTCCAAATAAGTTATTCCTCAAGATGAACTCTAAAACAAAAGTCTAAAGAGGGTGCCAAATTAGTTCAATATAGCTCTTTCATATCATTGTAGCAGAAAGGAAAAATTAAAATCAATCACCTACGATATGCTTAGTGAAACGACATGTTTTACTGTTTTGTTTTATCCATACAATTCTTCTCTCTAGGATATCAGCTGATTAAAACAACACCTGCCAAGATTCTTGATAGCAGCCCAGTATAAAGTGTGGTAGTTTTGATTTGTAACTTAAATGCAAGGAAAACACTTCAGATTTTCACCTAAGATATGCTTAGTGAAACGACATGTTTTACTGTTTTGTTCTATCCATGCAATTCTTCTCTCTAGGATATCAGCTGATTAAAACAACACCTGCCAAGATTCTTGATAGCAGCCCAGTCTAAAGTGTGGTAGTTTTGATTTGTAAGTTAAATGCAAGGAAAACACGTCAGATTTCCCCTTTACAGTCCATATAAAACAAATATATAGAAAATTTAACAAGTTGGAGATTCAAACCGGAATGGACGCTCAGAAGTGTAAAACTCTGGCTTATTAGCTTTTGCAATTACAACATCAAAAAGCTCCCTCCACGAATCTCTGCCACCCGTAGAATCCTAACAAACACAGCAAACTTAGCTCAGAAAGTTCACTACAAACATTTCTATGCATGAAACTAAGAATGGAATGACACGAATACACTAATGAACAAGCAAATGTGCACAACTATAGCGAACTGATTAATGTGACCAGCAACTTTGAAGGTGAAAATTTTCAGATATTACATACATACATGTGTATATGCAAATTAGTCACTACCCTTATAAATTGAATCCATACACATGCATGAGTGTAAGTACATCATTGAAGATAAAAGAAATTCACCTCAAACACCTTCCATTTACAATATTATTTTCTACATGCATATGCAGGGGGCAGAGGTAGGGGTAGGGGCAGGGAGAGAGCTGATGTTATATAGTCCGGTATTTAAGTTTCTTGTCTTCTTCCCAACATATCTTAATGGCAGTGGCATCATTCATCCACCTGAGTTATTTCAACTTAAACATATCATGTATTTTGAAAGGTCCTCTTTGCAATTCCCTAGAGATTTGTTTGCACATTATATAGCAAATAGGAAAAAAAAAGAACAAAAACACACCCAAAAATAACAACTTCAACAAAGAAAAATTCCATCTGAAATGCAATGTTGAAATGAAACAGAATCATTACTGAAAGAATTTCACAATTGATATTGTTGAATACATTAAAGCATATTGACATTAAATATCTCTTCTCTATGTTTAGAAAGTAAAAGGGATGAATGAGAAATTGGACAGGTGGGGGTGGGGGCCTGAAGGATGTCAAATTGTGTCAGAAACTGAACTAGAAATGTGAAGGGTTTACAAGCAGTAAAATATTTGAATTGTCCGTTAGGATTTCCAAGAACTACAAATGAGAAGGTATATGTGTAACTGCAATGTTAACTACCTCCAACATAAACTGCATCCCTCCATCAACAAAATAATACGGTGAGTTTGTCAGCAAGAAAAGTTTCTTCCCTTTCTCCTTTAACAGCCTAAGAAAGTGTAATAGCTGACCCTGAAAAATACACCACAAATGGCAGGTTAGTATTCCTTGATTCACAGATGACATGATCAAACTTTAGAATAGCCTTTCTTTGAAAGTAAAAAGCAAGCCAAGTTTAAAATAACTAAAGCACATAACATAGCATAGACAAATAGTTAGAACTTACATTTTTTACTAGATATCGATGAGGATCAGAAAGAATTCCTCTATGAACCAAACCACTTCGATGAACATGCTCAATTGCACGATTGACATCTTGATATATATAACAGGCATCGAATTCTAGTTTAGCATCAACGAAATACTGCACAATATCAGCAATGAGGCATGCCTACAAAGATGATGAAAAGAAAATGATCAGAGACTTCAAACTAGAACAAAATACGTGCAGCTCATAAAAGGCAAACAGTTCAAGAAGGGGCCAACCGTCTCATATATAAGAATCATGCTTAAAAAGCGTACCTCTTTATCTATGTGAGCAAGTAGATATGCAAATCAACAAAGGCACTTTTGAATTTATCAGATATATAGAAAGGGAGCTTGTTCTATTATTTCATCAAACATGGGAGTGACGAAGAAGTAGAAGAAGAAGAAAAGAGGAAGCATCAGCAGTAACTCAAAAGTACCAAGACAACAGTTCCTCAAAGGTATTAGGAGGCATTAACGTGCATGCTTTGTGTGTTTTGTTGGAGTGTCTCTTACCCAAATATTTCCAGCAGACCATAATGTTTTGACAAGCATTCATAGGATGTGAGTTGACGATTTGAGTGAGTCAACATGATATATTATTTAGACATACATATACAACGTGTGTTACACAGCTATGAAATGTATGCAAAAGCCACAACCATGCTGGATATAATGTCAATGCTCGAAAGAAAACCTTGTTAGACTTCCCATGCAAACAAACAATGCAATGACTAATTAAACGAACCTCGCTGAAGCAGAAAAAGTCCATCAAGCCCACAAGCTCACGCGCCTGGTCACGGCCAATATGTCTTGTGCCATATATCTCTTCTATTTCCTTCTCACCTACCTGCATTATAAGTAGCATAATTAGAAACAAAATCCTTTTCATACAGATCTGTATGAATTCCGTAATAAGCGTACATGACTGAGAGAGCTCAAGATTTTTTTTTTTTTTGGTTATTAACAGAACTGGCCGATGCTTTCACAAGTTTTAAGTAAATAAAAACTTACACCATAATAGGTGCCAAAACCATTCCACTAGCAAACTGCCACGTTAAACATGGAAGGTTTCTCTTACATTCTCCTTTTTCTTTTTTTTTCTTGGAAAGGCCTTCAATTAGCCAATACAATGGGGGGCAGCACTTTCTATCCCTTTTCCACCCTCAATGATACATTACTACTTTATCTTGTCAATAAACTACACATACTAAACAGTAAATACAGACTCTGTTTAAGCATTGTACAATAAGAACAACATCTATGTCATTACAAATTATTAATCAGTACCTGGCGACGACCGTAGAAGCACCCATCTGGCTCTATTGAACCAAAAAAATCCAACTTCAAGAGACACCCATTCTGCTTGTCATAGTACAGTCCTCTAATGGGAAAAGATGGATCATATTTAAAACTCATGCAAACCTCAGGATACCTAAACTGCAAGAAATCCAACACAAAACAATCCATCAAGACCTACAATACGCCACACACTAAAAACATTGACCACATAACTGCACTATTATATTACACAAATACTAACCTCATTCACCATATGCTCCTTTGCGAGATCATATATCAAACTCTGCAAGTTAGCAGAGTAATGTGCCAACGTAAAATCATAGTCGAATCCATATACTTGAATAAGATCCAGTCTAATACTCCTATTGACATATATCCCTAATTGACACATAAAAAAAAACATTTTGAATACTAAAAACTTATACAATAATCACATTTCTTCTAAAATAGATTAAAATTAAACAAAAGGGAAGAGAACATAATTGAACCTTCAGGATTTGTCTTCGGCATTGCCTTGAGTGCTTCGGGAATCTTAAGGAAACTCCGTTTGGCAGCATCAAATTCCCTCCGAATCTTGTCAATGTCATCATTAACCACCAAATCCGCCTCAGCTCGCCTTATTCCTTCCTCAAACTTTGATATCGTTTCCTCAGAGGGTGCAATTCCACTGTAGCCTCGAACATTTGCTCCTAATCCTAAATAATAATAACGATACTAATAATTCAACAACTCACTACTAAGTAAACACTTAAAAAGTACACACACACACACACAAAAGAACGAAACATAATTATCACAATCCAAATATAAAGGTTTGAAACATTAAAACACAAAAACAAACGAAAAGAAAAAAAATGGCGCATCAATATTAGAGTTCAAATTTACAGATTTAAAACATTAAGAATATTAAACCACAAAATAAAACAAAAAAGAGTGAAAAAAAAAAAGAGGACCTTCTCGAACTCTAGGAGAAGAAAAGCTCGTTCTCTGCAACAAAGAAACATGTAAAGAGAGATTATTATTATTATTATTAGTGTTACAAATATGAAATAAAAATAGAGAGAGAGAGAGAGAGATACGTTGAGGGAGGAGCAAAGAGGAAGAAGCCTGCGAAAGGAAGCCATGAGAGGAAATTGAGCTGAGTATTCGATTAGATTGGAAGAGAGAGATTATTTCTCCGTTGAATTTCCGTTGTGTGAAAAGTCTGGAAAAATTGAATACGAAAATCGAGGGAGCATTCCAAGCCGAAGGCTTGTAGCAGGCTTTTCTGTTTTACGGTTTTTTTTTTTTATTTAAAAAGTATCCGCCTCTTTTATTTTGTTGAAACCAGCTTTTTCTTTTTCTTCTGCAGTATACTTATTTCGTTCATACTTTTATTTGTATATAATGAATAATACAGTACACATTCGAATAATACCGATTTCAAGATGGCAACTGAGGGATTAGGTCGCCTGGTTTCGAGTTAAAGAATACTCTAATTATTTTACATTTGAATTATTTCGGATTTACAGTATTAATTTTGAAATCAAATCCAATTGGATTAAAAGTTTAGACTATCATTTGAATCAGATTAAATTTTCTCAATTATCATTAAGCTATTTCAAATAATATTTATAATTTTGGTTTCTGATATAATTAAATCATACGAAAGAACAAGTGAATAAATAGCCATTTACAAATTTAAAACAATTTTATGCAATAAACTAACAATTTGGTTTTGAGAAAAATTATTAATAATTTTTTGTTTATTGATATTTTTTATTTTCATTTTTATTATACTAGTTATTATTAATGGTTTAACATGATTATATATAGGACTTACGACTTATAAAATCAACCATAATTTCAAAAGTTTGAAAGAATATTAATTAATTTCTCAATTATTAAAATTTTATTGAAAAATGAAAAATAAAAATTATTTAAAATTTTGAATATAAATAATATTTAATTTTTTTCAATAAACAAGTGAAAGCTCAAAACATATAATAACTTCAAAAATCTAAAAAGATAAGTTAAGTTATTGGGAGATATGGATCTATTACATATAAGGAAGTAATATCAGACATTGATTTATATATATATTACTTCTTTAGCAAAATAAATTTTATAATATAAGATTTCTCTTTTTATAACATGCATAAATTTCAAATCTAATTTTAAAGCACTAAGCTCTGAGCTATGGGTGTTGCTCGGATGACTTTGGAGCAGGCAAGCACAACGGTGACAAATTCCATTATCCTCTTTGATGATCAGACAACGATAATGTCATGAAACAATATCTTATAGTAGGCTAAGACTTATATGGTCAGGTTGCGAATAGCATAAAAAAAATTGATCACTTGTTCATCTTGATGATGGAGGTGAAGCCTTGGTTGTGAAGCACAGTTTAATTGCACTAATGTTTGAAAAGATTGAGCAGTCTTTCTACTAGTGTTTCAGCCATCTCTAGTCTGCTAAGGTCTGAATGGTGCTATTCCAAATAGTGGAGGCAACCCTTTCACATGGGCTAACTCAAATATGTTTCAGAGGCTTGACCTGTTATCATATAAACATGCATGGGCGGAATATTTTGACACCACTCGGGTTCAGCATCTTTCGAGGGATGGCTCTGACCATTGCCCATTACTTATTTCATGTTCAAATTTTGGTTATGAGAGGACCATGTTCTTTCCGTTTTCAACAAGCTTGGATCAAACATCATGGCTTTTTGGAATTTGTTGAAAGTAGTTGGAAGGTGCCTATACGTGATTCGGGTATGGCAGCTTTTTGGGGGAAACAACAACGCCTCAAATAGGGTCTAAAATGGTGGAATAAATAAGTTTTTAGGGACACATTTCAGCATGTTCGAGCAGCAGAAAAAAAGGCGTTGGAAGCTGAAATTCCATACCAAGGTGATCAATCAGCGCAAATAAGGAGAATATGCATTTAGCATTTACCGAGCTTAATCATATCCTTAGTATTGAGGAGGATTATTAGCAACAAAAAACCAGTGTTAAATGGGTTGTTGAAGGTGAAAGAAATACAAAATTCTTTCATATAATGGTACAGAAAAAAAGAGTGAAGAACCATATTTTTAGAATTAATGATGATTAAGGAAATATGATCGAGGACCCGACCATTATTCAAAATTGAGCAGTGAATTTTTTCTCTAATCTACTTAAGGCTAAAGAATGTGATTTATCGTATTTTGATGCATCATTAATTCCTTCTCTTGTTGTCGATGATGATAATGCTCTCCTATGTGCAAACTCAAGTTTCTAGGAAATTCGAGATGCTGTTTTTGACATGGATAAAAACAGTATTGCGGGTCTAGATGGGTTTTCATCCGTATTTTATCAGCAATGTTGAAATATAATTTCGGAGGATTTGATGGAATTTCTTTCATGGGGGCACTTTGCCAAAGGGGGTAATTTCTACAGCTCTTGTTTTATTGCCAAAAAATTCTAATCCGGCATATTGGAGTGATTTTCGTCTGATAAGCCTATGTATTGTATTGAACAAGATAGTCACCAAGCTTCTGGCAAATAGACTCGCAAAAATATTGACTAGATTAATCTCAAAAAATCAGAGTGGGTTTGTGGGTGGCAAACTTATTAGCGGCAATATCCTTCTTACTCAAAAACCAATCCACAGAATTGATCAGCAAGCTAAAATAGGTAATATTGCCTTGAAGCTTGACATGATGAAGGCTTATGACCGATTAAATTGGAATTTCTTATTCACCATGATGCTGCATTTTGGCTTTAATGAGCAATGAATTAGATTGATTCAGAGATGTATATTTAACTGCTGGTTTTCTTTATTGATTAACAGTAAATCAATGGGATATTTTAAATCTGAAAGAAGATTAAGGGAAGGTGATTCGATATCTCCATCTCTTTTTATCTTAACAGCAGAGCACTAGTCTAGAGGGTTGAATGAGCTTTAAGGAAAATATAATTCTCTACATAATTCAGCAAGACCCTTTATGGTGGTAAGTCATCTTTTTTTTGCTCACGAAATTATTATTTTCATTAATAGAAATCGTTCATCCTTGGAAAAAATTCATAATTTTTTGAAGGAGTATGAGGTGATATCTGGACAAAAAATAAATCAGGAGAAAAGCCGTTTTATCACTGGCAATAAAATGACTAACACTAGAGTACAAATTTTTCACTCTGTAACGGGATTTATTCACAAAAAGTTACCAATAACTTATTTGGGAGCACCACTATAAAAGGGACCCAAAAAATCTTTTCTCTTTGACTTCTTATATCTAAAATCAAAGACAAAATTTCAGGTTGGGAAAACACAATCCTCTCTTTAGGGGGCAAATCACCTTAGTAAGGAGTGTGCTTTCTTCCATGACTTTATATCTATTACAAGTGCTAAAGCCTCCACTTTATGTTGATGAGAAAATTAAAAGAATATTTAACAGCTTTCTATAAGGGATACTGTATCTTCCAAATATATACATTGGGCAACTTGGAATAAAATCTGCTTTCCTAGTAATGAAAGCCACTTAAACATTGAAAGCTTAATGGATCTCTTCAAAGCTTTTAACCTCAAGTTTTGGTGACGATTTAGGACATCAAATAGTCTACGGGCAAGATTCATGAGATCCAAATATTGTAGGGGTCAAATTACAACACAAGTCCAAGCAAAAATCCATGACTCTCCAACTTGGAAGTGATTGTTGAATGGCTGTCAAATAGCTGAAGACGACATCAGATGGAAGATTGGTAAAAGTGTATTTTTTTTTTTTTGGCATGACTGTTGGATAGGTGAACAACTCTTGGTAAGATCTTTTCCCTCTCACTCTCACTTTATGGTCAAAGTTAACCATTTTTATGAGAATAGTGCATGGGATTTGCACAAGTTAAAAACAATCCTACCAGAGTTTATGATTAAAGATATAGTCAACATTCCTATTGAAAACTCAGAGGATGATACCCCATATGGGCTCCCTACATCAAACAACATCTTCACTACCAAAAGCGCTTGGGAGATGGTGCGGCAAAAACAAACTGTAAGTAGTGTTTTTGATTTATTATGGCACAAAAGCATCACGCTAAAGATATCTCTCTTTTTTTAGAGAGCTATTCACGATTGGATACCAATTGATATACAATTAAAGTCCAAGGGATTTCAAATGGCTTCTAAGTGCCAATGTTGTGATTTAGAGGAAACTTTGATACATGTACTTTAGCAATGTGTAACAACTCAACAAGTTTGAGATTTTTTTGCTAAATTTTTCCAAATTACAGTTATCTGGCCTAATAACATTCTGCAAATTGTGTGGGCATGGTACTATTCTAGAGATTACATAAAGAAAGGACATATTAAAGTGTTACTGCCTATTTTTATTTGTTGGTTCTTGTCGGTTGAAAGAAATGAAGCTAAGCATAGAACTTGAGAATGTATCCGGAATATGTCATATAAAGAATTATGAACCTCGTGACGCAACTCCATACATGAAACCAAATAGAAAAATGGAAATGGAAAGCTGATTTGGAAATTGCAAAAGTATGGAAGTTTAACTTCCCAAATCAGGATGTGCCACCTCCACAGATTATTAGATGGCTCAAACCTTGCTTTGATGAAATTAAATTAAATGTAGATGGGAGCTCTACGGATCATGTCCAAAAGGCCATAAGGGGAAGACTTGTGTGCGATCATACAAATATGTTTTTGTTTGGTTTTTTAGAAAATTTTGGTCCAAACAATTCTGTGAAAGCTAAATTTCTTGCATTGGAAAGAGGACTTCTTCTATGTCGTGGTCTTAACTTCTCAAAAATAAAAGCTGAAATGAATGCCAAGGTAGTTGCAAACATGACTATGGAAAGGAATTTGGGATCGCATGACATTAGGTATGTTTTAGCTTCTATTATGGAAAAGATTGCAACCGTTCTCCTACAAGATCACACACATTCATTGTGAAAGTAACCAAGCTGTAGATTTTCTATCAAATCAAGGGCATTTGCACCAGGGTCTCAAAGTCTTCCACAATGTCAAAGGTGACTTAAGGGGAATATTGAAACTTGATAGAAGTAATTTACCATATGTTAGATTTAAAAATGTGTAAGGGAGCAATACCCCTTATTTATTCTATTACTTTTTATTGTAAACAAGCAATACTTTTAATTCCATCTTTTTGTAGATTCTATGCAAAGGAAATAATACTTCCTCTGAGAGTTCTTTCTAATCTCAATTATGTACTTATGGAGGTAAGGTATAAGTCCCCTTTTCCAGTGTACTTTGTTATTTCATTTTTAATAAAACCTTAAACAAGAAGCTAACCCTAAGAGCTTTTCCAACATAAAAAAAATAAAAATAACTTGGCTAAGTTATGCTATAAGCCTTCTTTATAAATTCTAACTTGGATTAATTTAGACACTTTCTAAAAGCTTCCTCTTTTTCTTAGAATTTGAAGTCCTGGTTCATGTTTGATTATTTGATGGGGTTAAAAGTTCTTCCATGGTCATTAATTAAAATAATGAATTCTTGCTTCATTGTAAAGCTTACAAGTAGCATCATATTCAAGTGACTTGTGCCAACTATTTCTTCAATGAGAAAGCAACTCAAGATTTTAACAAGTGAGTTAATTAGAGGAGTTTGAGATTCACCTACATTTAAAGATAAAAAAGGTTACAATCTAAAATCATGAAATCCATATATTATATTGTAGATGTCTAATTTCGGCTAACTATTAGTTTTGAAATATTGTGTTATAGAAAAAATTACATCAAGGGCGTTCCAGTGCAAAAGCACCTAAGGTCATTCCAAGTGCGGACGCATCCATGGGCGTTCCAAGCATGAAAGCGCCCAAGAGCATTTCAAGCACGAAAGTACCTAGAAACAAGCATGAAACAACTATTTATATGTGAAAGCGAAAGTAACTCAGAACGAGTGATAGGGTTTATGAGTTATCTCCACATTTGGGATGTTCGAAAGAGCTTGACTTGGTGGTTTAGTACATGTGCTCTACCTTTTTTTCTTTAAAAGTATACGTGACACACTATCAAGTGTCACTACTCCATTACCTAAAACTTACATCCACTACCCAACTACATAGTCATTCTCTTAAATCCCATAATTTTAACTAATCTTCCATGACAAACATGTTCTTCCATGATTGAACATATTCTCCCAACTACAACTAAGAAAATGTTCCTGTTTAGTATAAATTTAAGAGTCTTAGAGGTTGGGAAAAAGGAGAAATTATAAGAAACTCAGTAGAGATTATCCTCAAAGCTCTTTCAATACTCGTCCAAACATTCATCCTACTCAACCCTTTCCATCCGATGTAACCTATTGCTTTTCTCCACCTTTTTTTTATTTCTCACCACTTAGCACCAAAGCACTTACAATTCAAAGATTGCTCAAATCTTCCTTTCTGCTACCTTTACTGCATTCTGCTTCACTCATTGCAACACATCCTCTATCCCTACCGAAAGAACCCTTTATATTTTGGCGACTTTACTAGGAAGAAGTGATTGCAGTAAATGAAAAAAAAATTTTACCAAAAAATTTTTTATCATAAGATATGGAGAGTTGTCCCGACAACCAAGAAATGATCGTTCTCACTTATGTCTAAGAGCTCGTGAAAATTGTTCAAGCTTCCTAAAAAAGATGCAAGTGCTGGAGAAAAACAATAAGCAAATGATGGAGACCATCACCTAGTTTGTGTCTTCAACTGCCACCACCTCTCAACATCCACCTATGCCAGTAGAAAAGCCGCTAATGTGATCAATAACAACAGAAATGGAGAAAGCACGACTAACATACTCCTCAATACCACTAATCCCTCTATTGTAGAAAATATCGTTATGGTAACTCTTTCCATTAGCGCTAAGAGTTTTGTTACAAATGAAAAGCTAGAAAAAATGCTCGATTAGAAGAACAAAAGTCCCAATTTCTCAGAGTTTGACCTGAAACTACTCTATCCTACTAAGGTAGCTGCTAAGTAGTACCCCAAGGATTACACCAGCCCAAAATTCAAATCATTCAATGGCAAAACCAGTGATGCTCGAGAACATCTCATGAAGTTTGTAGAAACCTTTGAAGTCGCAATCTTGGACAACAATTTAAAGCTGAAGGAGTTTTCTAAGTCCCTCATTGAGAAAGCCTACACTTGGTACGTTAATCTCATTCCCGGCTTAGTTGACTCTTGGAACCAGATGTGTAGGATGTTTGCAGAAAAGTTCTTTTCTACCTAAAATAAGGTGACCTTCATTAACTTAGGGAGAAAACATCAGAAATCAAGAGAAGATCTTATGGAGTACATCTAGCAGTTCAGGGAACGCATACTGGATATACAAGATTCTCATGATGAAAAAGAACTGGTCAAAGTATGCATCCAAGGTATGTTTGATAAATATAGGGTGCATTTGGAAAACCTACCTCTTCCTACTTTTGTTGTAGCTACACGACGGACCAATAATACAATCCTTAAGCAAAAAGGAGCTAATCGTTTCAACAAAGAAACACCCCAACTATGAATGCAATCTAAGGAGGAGGTAGGGAAAAAAAAAAGGACATCGAGAAAACCTATGGCAAAGTGAGAACTTTAAAAGTAGACAAGATGAAGAGATTACTACACCTACATTCTCAGCTCTATTTGACCGTGTGAGGGCACTTTTTCAAGAATGGATTAAAGATGAACAAATAAATTTGCCTTACATATCGAGACCACTAAAAACAGAAAAGATATCCAATCTGCGCTATTGCAATTACCATTGTGCAGTGGGCCATTTATGTGCTAAATGTATAAACATGAGTAAGATATTTCACAAGATAACACAAGCAGAAAAAGGCTTGATTGGAAAAAACAAGCTTCAGAATAATCCACTCCTTGCACATCTAAATGCACAAAGACATGTAAATGCAATTATCAGTATTCAGGAAGAGCCTACCCTTCCTTCTAATCAAGAAGAGGATACACGTGCAGCTACTATGGTTACCTCATCCATTGTTAGCTCACTCATAAAGACACCTAGCTGTAGGCACTTTTTTTATCAACTTGGCTTCTCAAAGGAATCAAGAAAGAAGATAGCCACAATGTTAGTTCAAATAGTTGGTTTGCAGCATAGGGAAAACCACTTGGTGGGTCAACCTACAAGGAAAATGGCAAGCGGATATGAGAATGTCATAGAATTCACAGAAGCAGACATGTGCATGTCACATCCTTATCACAATAAGCCACTTTATGTATAAAGCAATGTCAACAAATACCCAGTGCGAAGGACGTTCATTGATGATGGTTCCTAAGTAAACCTCATGCCACACTGTCTACTCTAAAGGCTATGAATATAAACCTAAAGAGTTTGCGTTGTCATATAACTATTACTTCCTTTGACAACAAAGAAATTAAAACTATAAGACAAGTCATGGTGAGTTTCAAAATAAAACCTATTCAAGACCAAACTTCCTCCCACATTATTGTTTCTGATGTGGTTTATTACCTTATCATAGAAAGTTCTTACACACTCATAATATCATTCCTTTTTCGTGCCATCAATGCATCAAGGGCTATTGGCAAGGGAAGGATATCTTCATTCCAACAACCAAGACACCATTTGAACACCATGAGGTTAGTTACACCGATGCTTCTTTCTTTGAAGAACCAACAAAAGAAAGTGAAATTGCCATAACTAGGCCCATAAGTGTTCCACTCTCACGATGGGAAGAATACTCCAAGAAAGAAGAGGAAATCATATCAAAGAAGTATAAGCAAAGAGGAAAAAGAAGACGTTCCAAAACAAAAAGGGAAAATCCCACTAGGATAAGCTCTTATGCCCGGTGAAGATGATAAAATTTTACTGGTTATAACGGGATGCAAGTTCTAAAAAAGTATCATCTCCTAACCTCATATCACATGAACCACTTGATATACCATCGTCTTGTCTTCAAGTGGAAGAACTAGAAAAACCTGCAACATCACTTGTAATGGAATAGCTTCAAGAACCGAAGCCACAAGGCAACAAGTTGGTAGAGCTCAACTTAGCTGAGGAAGGAAAGACTCCCAAACCACTATTTATGAGTAAGAGCCATTTAGAAGAAAAAAGAATAACAATGGTTCAGCTACTAAAGGAATTCCAAGATGTGTTCACATGGACATATGAGCAAATGCTTAGATTGGATGAGAAATTTGTCACTCATGAGTTGCACATATCTTTTGGAACCAAGCTAGTAAAACAGCATGCACTGGTATTTCGCCATGAAATAACAAACTAGATAAAGAAAGAAATAAACAAACTCCTTAAAGTTGGATTCATCAAGCCAATCTATCATCCAACTATGCTAGCAAATGTGGTTCCTATAAAGAAGAAAAACAGAGCAATTCGAGTGTACATGGATTTCAAAGATTTAAATAAAACTTGCGCCAAGGATGATTTTCCTCTTTCGAACATTGATACTCTCGTGCATGCTACAGCTGGTCATGAGATGTTCTCATTCATGGATGGGTTCAATAGATATAACCAGATAAAGATGGCACCTAGTGATGTAGAGAATATAGCTTTCAAAAACCTATTTGGCAACTTTTACTATACAATTATGCCATTCAAGTTGAAGAATACGAGTACAACTTATTAACGTGCCATGACAGTAATTTTTCATGACATGATGCACGATTGCTTGGAAGATTACGTAGATGACATAGTAATGAAGTCCAAGAAAACCCTAAATCATCTTGGAAACTTGAGAAAGGTGTTCAAGCGATGTCAAAAATGCAAGTTATGCATGAATCCCTTGAAGTGTGCCTTTGGAGTAACAGTTTGTAAGTTATTGGGTTTCGTGGTTCATTGGAAAGGCATAGACGTGAACCTTATGAAAATAAAAGTTATTCAGTCAATGTCACCTCTATCAAACCAGAAGGAACTTAAAAGCTTATTAGGGAAAGTTTCTTACATCCGAAGGTTCATTTTAGTCTTAAGAAAGATCATTATGCCCTTCCAAGCTTTTCTTAAAAAAAGGGCCTCTTTTTCACGAGTGAGCAACAACAGCAAGCATATGAGAAAATCATAGATATTCTTGCTTCTCCCAAGACAATGACTATGCCAATCCAAGGGAAACCAATGATGTTGTACCTCACTTCAACTCTACACTCAATTAGTGCTCTACTTGTTCAAAAAGTAGAGGGGCAAGAACGACTTGTGTATTACTTAAGTAGATGTTTACATGAGAGTGAATTAAACTACCCACCAATGGAGAAATATTGTCTTGCACTGGTGTACACAACTCAAAAACTTAGTCATTACTTCTTGGCTCACAAACTTAAAAATGGTAACCAAATCATATCCCATCAAATTCTTGCTCTCTCAACTAACCTTATCTAAGAAGATAGCAAAGTGGCTATTTTTACTTGAAGAGTTTGACATTTCAGTTGTCCAACCTAAGGTGATTAAGTCTCAAGCTCTCAAATTTGTATTCTATTATAGATAAAATTACATCAAGGGCGTTTTAGTGCAAAGGCACTCGAGGTCGTTCTAAGCGCCAAAGCGCCCAAAAGCATTCCAAGCACGAAAGCACCTAGAAACAAGTATGGAACAACTATTTATACAAAAAAGTGAAGGTAACTCTGAACGAATAACAGAGTTTATAAATTATCTTCACATTTTGGATGTTTTACAAAATTTGACTTAGTGGCTCAAATATGGATATAGTTAAGAGAACTTCCTCTTACCCTTTCATTGAAGTACATGTGCTCTATCTCTTTTTCTTTATTCTTTAAGAATATACATGACGAACTATCAAGTATCACTACTTCATTACTCAAAACTTACGCCCACTACCCAACTACACAATTATTCTCTTAATATCCCATAAGCCATTCTTGTAATTGCTCTTCCATGACAAACATTCTTTTAATACCCAACTATTACTAAAAAAGTACTCCTTTTCAGTATAAATATGATAACCTTGAAAATTGAAAAAAAAGAAAAATTATTAAAAACCCAACAAAGATTATCCTCAAAGCTCTCTCAATACTCGTCCAAACATTCATCTTACTCAATCCTTTCCATCCGTCATAATCTGTCGCTTTTCTCCACCTTTTCTTATTCCTCACCACCTACCACCAAAGCACTTACGTTTCAAGGACTGCTCCAGTCTTCTTTTCTGCCACCTCTAATGCATTCTGTTTCACTTATTGCAACACATCCTCTCTCCTTACCAGAAGAACCCTCTACATATACTCTTAAAACTCTCCCATGATAAGGAAATTAACTAAGTTATGTTTTAACCAGGGTTTTATATATATAAAAGAAAAACGAAAAAAACAAAAAGGAAAGAAGATCAAATTAGAGTGTTCAAAGAAATTTCATATAAATCAATCTTTGAGTGAAAGGGTAAAAAGAAACGAGGAAAAGAGAAACTAAAAATAAAAAAAAATAATAACGAGATGCCAAACCACAGCTATGATTATTGTACAAAAAAAAAAATTAGTTCGTCATGTGTTCGAGGCATTAGAAACTGAACAATGTGCTCTTTGGAACTAACCATGCCACAAATCAGCTGAAGGAAAACATACAGCCAGCAGAAGGCCCAAAAATATTTGACCAAGCTTTACAAGTGTAAGTTATTGTTGCTTTCTTCTTGATGCTATTTCTGAGGCCAAAGCTTTGCCTACATCCGTCTGAAACTTCCCTGCAGATGTGTTCATTTCCATCATTATCAACTGCACTCAAAGTTGTCCATGAATAATGCAAAAAAGCTCAATGTATATTTTTCTTCTAAGTCGGTTATTCGTTTACTAAAACCAATGATTTAGCATGTTTTGGTTTAATAATAACAGTACTAGTTTATTGCATCATTTTAATCTATTAGGTTGCCTAAGGTAACAAACTCAGTTTTCAAGGTTGAAAGATCACGAAGAAAGAAGAGAATGGAAATTAAAATTTTGTTTCAATACAAAGTGGTTTCCCCAACAGAGGAAGCACAATTAGCAGAACCTGAACCATTCTTTCTCCTTTTACATAGTGTACATACATACACACTCTTCCAACTGATACAGATAAGATCATTATTCTGAATCTCATATCACCTCCAAAGGGTACAAACTCACTCCCATTTGCGCATACCACTCTTCCAACTGTGATGTGATTCCACAGAGTCATAAGTTAAAGAGCATCATAATTCCTGACCTCTCCTATTCTGCAGCATGATTGTTCACTTATGAGCTTACGTTTCTTTCTAAAGTTTTGTAAATGCTACTATGACATTGTCATTAGAACCACTATGTATTATAAAGGTCTATTCTATATGCTCTCAGCTTCCTTCCACATTTTTCTTTCACCATTTAACAAACTAAAACTTTGAAGGTGAATCATATTATGGCATGTCAAACAAGATTTAATGGATGTTAATGGCAAACCTAGCTACCCTAAAGTTTGGTCCAGATTGAACCAATTTTGAGACTTAGAAGGTCAAACTCACCTATTAAAAGTCGGAGCACTGAATTAAACATCCAAGACAAATTGAAGGCCAATATTAAGTACTGAATTGGTCTCTTAGCATTTTTAACGTGTTAAAATTTATCAAAATCAATAATAGTAAACAAACAATACATTGAAGATAAGGGAAGGCTTGAATTACACACCAGCAGTTGACCGGAAAAACTCATCCAAATCCACCCCTTGTTCTGCATAAATCCAGAATGAAACTTCAGTTTCCATGTAACATTATTACAGTGACAGACGACTACAGAGATTGGTTAGTGTTAAAATGAAAAGAAAAGAAAAAGGGGAAAATTTTGAAACAGAAATAATTTAGAAAGAGAATAAGATATTGACTAATTTTCTGAACTCATCAGACACATTCCACACCATTCGAAATGAATGCACCAAATAAGCAAAACAAATCAGCTATTTGCACCCAAGAGCTAGTGTAACCATGCTGTTGCACACATCGGGCTTAGTTGAAATTTAAGCATGAACACAACAAACTAAAACAAAACAAGATAGTTGAAAACTGAAAACTTAAAATCTGTTTAAATGCTCATCTCTATTAAAAAATTTTTAGCACTTTGAAACTTGTTTTTCAAACATAAATGACCACAAAAGCCTAAGATTCAGAGGCCAACAAAAACATAAATAATATACAGCCTTCTCAGCAGCAGATGTAGTGATATTTATGTCAACTCAGCAGTGTATAAGACTGAACATTTGAGAGCGTTCGTTTCTACTGATTGCATAAATATCACCATGAAAAACTGATTCATCTCATCTTAGTAAATAAATCAGCAATGATTATCTAATTTTCAGATTTCAAAATCACATTAAAGCTACCCTTCCCCTATACTGCCTGTAGCTCCGTTAGTTTTCCACACTCCCTTTTTTCTGTACTTTTTCCCCAATTTTAAGCTTATTGTTAATAAGTTGTAGCACATTCTTGAGATATCATTCAAACTAATTTATGTTACTGTGCACCAACCACATGATGTGATTTAACATTATGATCAGATCTTCAAAATTGATGTTTATACACAAATGAAATTCAAAATGATGAAAAAATAGGCAAGAACAAGAACCCTTACCATTTTCATATTCTAAGGCTTGAAGTATCATCTCCACCTGAATGTAACACGAAAACCCAACGTCAGATTATACAGAATTTATCAGCTTTAGAAAATTCACTTTACAGACCTGAAAAATATGATATATAGATTAACAGTGATAAAGTACCAACATTAGTTCAAATGAGATTAGCTTGCATAAGTTCAGGACATTGATTGAAATGGAGGAGAACTAAACTGAATTTCAGGGACAAATTGGTGAATTAATTTAATTCACCGCATCTACTAACATGAGATAAACACATCAAAATAAATGGGCAGACTATCAAATGACAACAGAAAAACTTACAACCATACCTTGGAATCAAATCCATTGTATTGCTTGTTGTATCATACAAGTAACTAAACATACTATTAAGTCATTGATTTTCTATACTAGGCATAATATAAGTGCAACAAGAATACTAGAAAGCCCATTCACACTTGATATGTTTGAATGAAAAAAATTATGAAAAAATAGAAATAAACATATGTTACATACCTTGTCAAAATCTTTGACAATTTTGGCTTCTGAGGAAGAATTTTCTTCATACTCCATCCATAATTCCTCTATTTCTTTCGCTGCAATCAATTAAGCAGATAACTTATGTGGAATTATACATCATTTTGAGATTAAGTCATTTTTTTTTCTTCAAAAACAATAGGGTGAAAAGGTAGAACAATTAGTTAACCTCTTGACCCTCCACCAAGTAATTTGCACAAATGATCCAAGGCTTCCCGCTCTCTTCGACTCTTCTCAGCCTTAGAAATACCATCTGCTGGGGTAATATCGCCAACAATGGCTGTTCAAACAGATAAATAAATAATTTATTATGACCATTAATTGTCCTAGGTTCAAATCACATAAAATCAAATTGAATTTATTCAAATTTTTAGGCTAAAGAGACAATTTTTTTCTAACCTTCGGCGATATCATGAACAATTGCCATTTTAACACACCTAAAAATAAAAATTAAAACAAAAAGTGATAAACATCTTAACCAATGCAACAACTAAAATTTGTTCATGAAAAAATAGGGAAAAAAAGTACTAACTTATCCCTATCAATTCCGGGGATATCAGAAGCAATTAAAGCCATTAATCCCATACGGTACATATGATCAGCGATTGATTCTGGATTCTGTACATCTCTCCGCACCCAACCTGCTCTCTTCGTCGTCTATCATTATCATTTATTAAAAACAAAATAATTCGCCATTTTTCTTTATTCGGAATAAAAAGATACCAAACTTTTTAAAAGAAAAAAAGAAATTGTTGTCTTTTTCGAAATAATCAAATATTTACCTTGAGACGGTGGCAGAGACTGAGAAAATCGATAGCAGAGGAAGCAGAGGAAGGAGTGGCAGCCGCAGCCGCAGCCACAGCCGGAGCCACAGCCGGAGCCCCGTCACTGGAAGAGGAGGCGGCTGGAGGATTGATATTGCCACCATTGGTGACGGAAGAGTTAGATGACGAAGCCATTCGGTGAAGTGTAGAGGCAGACGGTGAGCGAGAGGTGCGGGTGAGCAATGACTTGAAGCTGAGTCGAGTTGAGGAAGTGAAAGAGGGGACTAGGAATGCTAGTGAGGAGGCTCTACAGGGAAACACGCGGCTCCCACTCCCCATTTTTTCTTTTTCGACTTTCTTAATATCTTTAGTCCTTTTTTAGCTCTTTAATTAATTATTCTTTTGCGGTTGCCCAATCTCAAATTTCAAGGGGAAAAAGAAATTTGGCATGCTCCACAATGTAGATTCAAAGTTGGATCTGACCATCCACGTCATGGTCGACTGGTAATGGACGGTCCCGATTCCTTTTTCTTGGATTGGGGACTTCACAGATTCTGATGTGAAATATTTTCATTTTCTTTTACTTTTTAGTGAACTAGATATAAATCTTTTATTATTTTTATATATTTTAAAATTAAAATTAAATAAGTATTGATAGAAGGATCGTGAACTGTTAAAGTAAGACAACCTAAATACTTATACCTGAAACCTACGTTAGGACAAAGTGATGAAGAAGGAATTTATTACTCTTGCTAATTATGCCAAAAACAGTAAAAAATTAACAAGAGCTAGCTTATGGAACATAGTTCCCAAACTTGGGAACTCCTAGGCGCAGTGGCTGATGAATTAGTAGAAAACTCGGGCGTTTGGGCAATCAAATTAAACAGCTGGTCATGACAATGTGGCCCCATGCTCATGAGCTTGCCACAACAATTCTTGGAGACAAGCTCGATGCCTAAATTGCCATTTAGTATGACAGCGTCGTTCCTAAATATCAGATCAAAAATCTCACCCCCACAGTCTTCCCCTAGTACCATTGCACAACGCTCGTAAAGATCCTCCACGTCTTGGGCCTCCGGCGACAAGGCTGCCATGTCATCTGTAACTGCTGAGGGCGAAATGTATCCAACCTCGTCGTCGAAGTAGGGTTCAGGGGCTATGAATGGTTCCATGTCTTTGTTTGCAAGTGCTGCTGAGGTTATGCCTTGCTTACACACAGATAAAATTGCCAAAAGGATGGTACAAGTAGTAAACTTTAGCATGGTGTGTTGTTAGTTTTGCTGTTGAAAGAAAATTGTTAGGATGGGAATTTGAGGGTGAAACCAATGTATTTTATAGGCGGAAGAGATAGTCTAATTGACGGTTTTGAGTTTCTAAATAGCTTTTAAGTCTTTGTAGGTTAAATGTAATTTTGTTCTAACGCATGTAACCTGCATTAGTGAGCTCACGTGGGGAATTTGCATAACTTTAAGAATTTAGGTTTTTTTTCCTGTGACAAAGAAAAAATGTTTATTCTTATTTTTAACCATTGCAAATTAATCTTAACTATTTTTATAGATGAAATATTTAATATTTAGACAAAAACATAATCCCACCTACAAGTTGAAGTAAAATTAAGAAGCATATTATAATTTCTTTTCTTATATTTTTAATGTTTTATTTTTTTTTAATTTTTAATGGTTAATTATTAGTGTTAACATATCAAAGAGTCAAATATATCATTTTAAAATAAAAGAGATCAAAGTAATATATAATGTCATCAAAACTTTATTACTTAAATAAAATATCTGAAACGTACAAAAACCCAATTGAAAAAGATCCAAAATGTCAAATATCAGAAATCCTATATTTGGCCATTCACACAAATCATATATACTCACCATTTCCATTTAGGTCTTTGCAAAATAATGATCAAAGTAAAAAATAATAATAATAATAATAACAATAAAAATGATGGTGACCACAAGAAATTTATATGAGGTTTGCGTTGCGATTAGTATTAGCAAGGCCATAATTTAAAATTAAGGGACGTTTTCAGTTTATTCATTGATTTCAGCTCCCAATTTTCATTGCAATAGAAACGATTAAAATTATTCACCAAAAATAACTTTGGTTAGTTTTAATTTTATGCGTTGGGGGCAAAGTGTATGATACAATCGTCCCAAATTTGGTAGCTTCTTGCAATACCCGCAAATGCATTTGGCTTGTATTGAGGCATTGTAAAAATAGTCTCCACGAAAGCGCTATGGCAATGCCATCCCATCCGCACAAGGTCCAAGCAGCACTCTAGACTCACAGACACATTCTGGAACAGATACGAAAAGATCTCTCTCCCACACTCTGCACTCATCAATGACTTGCATTCTCGCATAAACTTTACTTGGTCCGACGTTGGTTGGGGTGCCGGAAATGCTATTTCCTTGTTGCTAATATTTGCTTCAAATGCAGCAATTGCGGTTGCTGAGAGAAACAAGCTATTCAACTTTTCCATGATTTAGTTTATTGACTCCCCATCATCTCTCGTTGCTACTTCTTATATATACGTATAGGTGATGAGATACTTTCATAGCATTCACTATTCAAACAAAACGCTTTATTTCTAAATGAATTTATTTTGCTTCCAACTGTTATGACTTGGGAAATATATATATATGGGACACAATTTAAGTTCAATTTTGATCAAACTGATACATTGATGATAACCTTCCTTACATAAATTGAGATTTTTTATTTCGATATAGATGATACAACTTTTTCAAATTTACAAACAACTTAATTAGAAGATCTACACATCTCTTAGCAAATAATATTTAAGAATTAGATAGATGAATATAATAATTAATTAAATAAACATGTGATGAAAATGTAATTAATTTTCTTTATAAAATTTAAAATTTCATTATGAATGAAAAAAATGAGAATTTTTTCTCAATCCAAACTCTCTCGGGAAAAAAATTAACTAACAATAACGTAAAACTTGCAACAAGTGATAGCACATGGGGCTTTAGATAATATTCTCCTATGTTTTGTTAGAAGAACATCGGGTTTTCATTTGAGACTTCCTCCAAGCAATTTTGGTAAGGTTTTATAATTATTTTTATTTTGAAAATTTTTTAAAAATTGTTACTTTTGACTTCCTAAAAACTTCCATTTTTAAAAGATTTATTGTACATAATTATGATTTTTGAATTTAATTAATTAAAATTTTATTTTTACAATTTTATTATTCCTAAATAGCATTTTTGAAATAATTTCATAAGTTTAAATAGACCTGGCAACTCCCAAAACAGGTCAAATTCGGCCCAAAAACCATTTTTGTCTCTTCTCCTTGCATTTCTACTATTAACTCTCAAAACAATGTCGTTTTCGCTTACACTGCTATTCCCAAAACGGCGTCATTTTTATATCATGAAAAAAGATAAAATGAAGTAATTATTTTCAGTATGTATAAAATAATATGATTCTTATCTTTACCTTTTATCTCAAAATCAAATCCATATAGTTTTTACTCTCTATTCATATGTGTATATATGCATAAAAAAAAAAGCCAAAGTACCTTATTTGATCTTAATACTAATTTTCTGAAACTTATTAGAGAGCTTCTTAGTCGATATTGAAATTGTTTGTTTTTTTATGTTCATTGTGAAGTTAATTAACGTGCCTATTGGATAACCATTCATCATAAGAACTTAAATTTAAGTTTATATATTTTTTGATGCTCCTCTTGATAGTATTACTACATGTTTCTTTACATACTATCTAGACATAACTAGACCTAAAATGGTATAAATTATTTTATTTTTCTCCATAATATATTTTTAAAAAATCAATACACCAAAGTCAACTTTTTTTTGGTACTTTTCATATAAAATGAAAAATAAATATTCAATTTAAAAAACCAGTGCATTTGACCCATAATTTTTAGCTCTAATTCGCTGCATTGGACATGGACTTAAGCAGAATGATTGAGCATGGCATCCACATCAATCTGATTGGCCGGCCATCCATAATCCAAGCTAAGCTAAGTCACTCTGTCAAATCGGTCAGATTATTTCACTCATTCAATACAAATGGCCAAAACTGTTTTTTGTCTTTTCCTTTTGCAATAAAGCTTTGGATCCAAGTTGTTTCCTATAATTATAAATCCAGGTGAACTGAACCCTAATGTTATTATACAAAATTTTATGTTTACCGAAGAGGAAAGGAAAAGGATAATCCTGTCCATCAAATTAGTATTATAATGAAGGATGTTAATCACCTACTACCAAACATGTCCACATGTTCACCAATCAAACAAAGACCCCACAACTTGTCGGTGAGATGGCCTTTATTCTTTGGAAAAACAAAACAGGTTACTTTACGCAGCATTTTATTTTTTAAAAAGTTTCTTTGGATTCTTCTCCATCCTTCAATCCTAAGACTTCAATCAAGAAAATTATAAAAAATATGGAAAATCCAAAAGAGTTGGACTTTGCTGTTACGGTCGTTCGGTGCAGCGGATTAGCAACAACTGATCATTGCTGATAACAATACTGCAAACCACGGAGCAAGTTGCACTGCCTGCGTAAAAGAGTCCATAGAATGAGATAGTAGGACAAAAAGGGGAGGCCCAGGAATAGCCCATGGTGATGGAGCGGACAACCCGATTGTCGGCAAGGAGAGCCTGAAAGGCGAAAGCTCAATGCGACATGACGTGTGCAGTCTTTACAGCTGGAAGAGAGCGTGGGTCAGACCAAAGTTTTAGCCGAATCCAACGGCAGCCGTACACTTTGCTTTTGCTTTTTTGGGTTTTTTTTTTTCTACAAACTGTGGCCCTTACTCCAACTGTCTTTCACGGTTGTCCCACCTGTCCCTTTCTTTTGAGCTGTCGTCTTCTTTGCTTTCGAAACTAGTTGTGTTTTTCAATCTCATGACCCTAAAAAGCCTTCTCTTTTCTTAAATGTCAGTAAAATAAAAAATAAAAAGGGGTATTCTATCTTATAATCTGATCAATCAATTATCCAACAAAATGCTAACAGCGAAAATAAATCTATAAATGACAAATAGAAACACAGAAATTTTGACAACATATCTCATTTAGTATAAAATACATAAACGGATCAAATTGAACATTACAGGTAAAATAAAATTATCTAACTAATATCAATTATTATCTCCAAAAACTGAATTAATTAACAACAAACAGATGAAATTAAAATCCACAAAATTAGTTAAATAGCCTTAAAAAATGAAATCCAAATTACCGTGCAAAAGCATCATATTAGCAAATATAAAAAACAAACCAAGTAATTATCAAAGCGAGATATGAAACATTTAAAACGAAATTAAGAAAATGAAGTCTTTAAACTTTACTTACAGAAGACAAAACAAAATCAACAAAACTAGTGGGGTTACAAGGTTTTCCACTACTCCCCCAAGCAAAGAATGTGTAATCCTCGTCTTTTCTTTTTCAACTTATACGGGTTTTCCGTTTTCTTCCCATTGCAATTTCCTTTTTCTTTTTAATGGGGAAAAAGAAAATCCCTACATAATTTAAAAAATTAAAAGGAGAAGAATTTAAAAAAAAAATTATTGTACACCTTTGCGATTATTATAACCATAATAAGATAAATACCATCTAACAAATTTCTTCAACCCGGTCTGCAAATCGGTTGTGGGCTTATACCCGAATTCTCTTTGGGCCGAACTTATGTTGGCATGAGTGAACGGAACGTCACCGTTTCCGGGCATATCCACAATATTCCTTTTCGCCTTCACCTTCAAATGTCTTTCCAGTATATTCACCAACTCCGGCACTTTAACCGGCGACGTGTTGCCCAAATTAAAAATTCGATACGGAGCAGGACCCCGTTTCTTCCCCCCCGAACCGGTGCTTTTTCCGGATGTATCCAATGACCCCAAACAGCCTTTCACAATATCATCAATGTAAGTAAAATCTCGTGCCAAATCAGCACGATTTTTTCCTCTATATATTGTGATCGGTTTCCCTTGCAAAATATTTCTCGTAAACGAGAAGTACGCCATATCGGGCCTTCCCCATGGACCATACACGGTAAAAAACCTTAAACCAGTAATCGAGAGGCCGTAAATATGATTATAAGTGTGAGTAATTTCTTCACCTGCCTTTTTCGTTGCTGCGTATAAACTAGCAGGCTGGTCGGTCCGATCCTCTTCAGAGAAAGGAACTTTTTCATTTAAACCGTAAACCGAACTCGAGGAAGCCCATACAATAGCCGGCTGGGGATTAGCCGACTTGCAAACTTCGAGAAGCGTTACGAGACCGGCTATGTTGCTGTGAACGTAAGAGTTAGGATTTTCCATGGCGTACCTGACTCCGGCTTGGGCAGCCAAATGCATCACGTGAGTAAAAGCCACCACGTCGAAAAGCTTAGCCAATAGCTTGGCATCGTTCAAATCACCTTCAATGACCAGAATGCCGTGGCTGTTAAGCAGCGATTTCCTTGCTTTTTTTAACGAAGGATCGTAATAGTTATTAAAGTTGTCAAGCCCAACGACGCCGTCTCCGCGTTTCTTTAGAGCAAGGGAAACGTGTGTACCCACGAAACCGGCCGCCCCAGTTACCAGAACGGACATGCCACCAGAACGGTGGATCTGAGAGGAGCTACGGACTTGTTTTTCCCATTGAATACCACCCCAGGAAGCGGTGAAGTATCGGCTACCGGAATCAACGAAACTTTGGAAGCTCAAATACGACGCCGTTAATGCGATCAAGAAAAGAGCCCATAAAAACATTGTGCTGGTTGAGGCGAAGCAACGGTGGAACTGGCGGTTCATATTGTGGGCTCTGTCGATCTTGAATTTCCCCGGCGTCGACGGGAACAGTTCATCCTCCAAGGACGGCATTTTCATACTATCCTCTTTTTCGATTTTTTTCCTTTTTCACAAAAAAGAAAAGGATTTTGTTGAATTACTTGATTAGCGGAGGCTGAGGAAAGAAAGAGTTTTTTTTTTTTTTTGAATTTCTGATTTGTGGAAATTTAAATAACAGATGCAGAAAAAAATAAAGAGAGGCGCGTTTTAATTTTTCCTGCACCTGCTAATTGAAGCAAGGTGAGGAAGGGTTATATATAGTGGTCACCCACAGAGAAGCGACAAGTATACGCGTGAACGCGTTCAAGGACGGTCAGAGTAGATGAAAGATGGAGAGAGAAATTTTAACAAAACTAAAATTTCTTACCGTTTACTATTAACTTTTGTTATTTTCTTTTTAATTTTTGTGACTATGAGTGGACTAATTTTAATTTATGGTACGCGGATTTGGTTGAATATCTATGATTGATTGACTGATTTTTTTTCTTTTTCAAGGAAGTGTTTTGGCTGTTTGCACGATCATTGCATTAAAATACTCGTATATAATTATGCTTACTTAATTAAGCAAGGAGTAAAGTTTTAAAATGTTTAGTGGGGGTAGTTTGGGAATTTTAAAAAGAGAACATGGGGGCCATAATATGTACTCCTCCATTTGCACTTCGGAGAAAGTGGAACTCCGGTGGACTAAAATACTAATTAATTTTTTGTCAAAATCTGCGGCCAAGTTCCGGAAAGAAGAATAAAATTGGCAAAAAGGGAATTTTGAGTAATTAGCGTTTGTGGGAATGGACCAGTTACCGGAAGAAGCGGTCGTGACTGGAAGCATAGATAGATCAGACTAAAAAAAGAAAAAAACCGGGGGATTAGCCCGCGCATCCGGTGGATTCGGCTCTCGGGTCTTCTTAGTCATGTGGCAAGTGGGCGGTTTCCCCTCTTTCTTTTCAATCTATTTTCAGTTTATTTTATTTATTTTTGACTAAATCTGTATTAGTTTTTTCATTTTAATATTTAAAAATTTGTAAAATGCCCCTTTTTCTGTATTTCTAGATTCTTTGTTTCTGGGTCTGTCAAGGTTTGGGACAGCTTGGCAAATTGCGGTGGTAGGGGTCCACTAGGAGGAAAAAGTGAAAGAGTGTTAATAGTAATAGAAGAGAAGGGATGCGATGAGACGATGAATTTAATTTTTGACGTATTATTTAATAAGTTTTTAAATTATTTTATATTATATTTAATTAATTTTTTATATTTTTATTTTAAATTAAATAAGTATTAAGATTAATAATTAATTAATTATTATTAATTAAAATATTATTTTTTATTTTATATCTACATAACATTAACATGATGTTCATGTATATAGTACAAAATGTCACATGATCATCTAAATTAATATCATATTATCATCAATTATAATATGTTAGTATATTATAATCATTAATTTAGCATATCATAACACGACAGAGAATAACAAATGATATTTTGATTAAGTCAGTAATTAATTATAAAAATTTATTTAACTTAAAATAAAAATATAAAAATTTATTAAATATAATAAAAATATAAAAATTAATTAATTTTTTAATAATTAAANTATTACATCTAATTTTTTATTTTTTGATTGAAAATGGGTGGCAGATCATCTATATGCTAAAATGGCTGTTCCTGCTTATAACTTTGCTGGATACTCCTTACAAAAAACAGGCAAGTTAATAAAAAGAAATTCCGAGGAGTAACATAACAACTAATTAAGAAATCAAATTACTTGTTGTTCAAGTAATAGGTTCGCCGTTTAATAGAAAATTATTATTTATGTTCAAATGCCCTGATGCTTATACTGAATTTAGAAAGAATTGGTAAACAATTAATTGGATTGACTAAATGGGAGTTGATTCAGTTATTGCACCGTGATGAGCCAAATGGATTGACCAAAATTAATTCAATTATTGTCATCATTATCAACATCAAACTTGCTAATGTTTAATTTTATAATAAGTTGTCCAAATTACAAGTTAATGTTAATAAGTATTCAATTTATCTATTTATTTAAATTTACATTTATATTTATAACATGTATGTATTTTTATTGATAAAAACAGAATATTTTTGTTCATTTTATTTTTAAACTATCATTTTAAATCAATATTACTGATTATATTTTCAATAATAATTATAAATTAATAGAGATAAAATTTATCTGATACATATATAAGAATTCTTATGCCATTGAATCACTTTCATTAGAAAGTGATTTATTGGACTCAGAATTATCTGTTTAATATATATCTAAAATATATTCATTTTAAATATATTCATGCTAGAATGAATAAAAGTATTAATGTCTGCATGAACATGTTGATTATAATTTTCAATTATAATAATAAATTAATAGTGATAAATATTTATTTAGTGTATAGATATATAACAATTCTAATTTCCATTAAATCACTTACATTAGAAAAAGATTTACTTGTCTAAGAATTCTTTGTTCATTATGTTTCTAAATTGTAATCATATTTAATATTTATGCATATAATTATCATTTAAAAATAAACAAAAAATGCAAGTATTTACTCGCAATGCATGTACCAACAGATATTAGTTATCTAAACATATCAATTATCAACACACAATTGATTCTATAAAGTTCTGAAGCCTGCTTCACGAGATAATGTTGAATTTTCTTTTTCAAGGATAAGTACTGAAATTTTTTGATCTCAGCTTCTATCCCATAATATGTAGGTTTTATCCAACTTTATATTAGTTTATTTACTTTACTTGTTTTTAATACTTGATGTAGTAATTGTGTACTATATATTACACCTTGAAAATTAGTTGTAATTACAGATTCTATTTGTATAGGCGATTTAGTAAAAATATAATACTTGGGATTAAATTTGTAATCAAAATTTATATTCTCCATTTTCTTTAATTATATGAATTAATTTGTTTTTGGCTTGATTTAATTTTAATCTTTGACTGGAGAAAGTGTAACATTTGGTTTTGGAAAAGGAGATCTGATGTGTGACGTTTAGATGTAACTTTTTTGTCCAATAATATTGGATAGGGATGTGCTGTTAAAATGGAACCTGGGAGTTATGAATTTAGGAAGCACAGAGGCCAAGTCAAAGTAAAAAAAAAAAAAAAAGTGTAAGGAGGGATTAACTGCTTCAGTATGTTCTTTTCAAAAGTGAAAAAGGCAATTCAAAGGGAATTTGTTCCTGCTTTAATTTTAATTTTGAGCAGATTATTCCTTGAGATCCTAACAGTAACAACAAAAACCATTTTTGTAAAACGTTTCTGAAATTACGAGATGCAATAATTGTTTTATTTTTTTAATTTTTTGGATCTTGCTTTGGAAGCTTTGGTTTTGCTTTTTCTTTTTCCTTTTTATTATGGCAATAACTAATATAACTAATAACACAGGACTATTGAAGAATGTTAAGCATAATAATGGATTTTTATTTTATATCTTTTATATATGATATAAATTCTTAACTTTCAAAAAAATATATATCATATAAATTCTAATAAGAATAAATATATATATATATATATAGAAAGAAATATTCACGAAAATTATGCTTATCAAATTTTAAATTAATTGAAATTACCTAACTGTTTGTTTAAGAATTAAATATATATTGAAAATGATAGGATGTGATAAAGATATCATAATGATTTAAAATTTTATTTAATTCTGCTAAAAGAAAAAAATCTTATATTATGAAATTATATATGTTTATAAATAAATCTAACTTGTATACGTTACAGAGGTAATAAAATATATATTGTTATGAATATTTTTATGAATATCTATTTATATTATATATTTAGATTTTGATGTAAATTAAATTGGATGAACATTAGCATTTATACCATCCATCTAATCCCTTAGTATTATCTTCATCTTATAAATTCAATTTAGATAAGAAGTTATTAGTCATAAATAGGTCATTTCATTTCATTTATAGATACATACTTGAATAAGATCTTTTTACTCCCTTTAAATTTTTTCTCTCCATTTAAATATTTTTTTCTTTTATATTTCTCTATAGCTATTCGCTTAAGATTTATTTCATAACACGTTATCAGTACGATCTCTGATCTCTCAAGTTTTTAAATTATTTTATTTTTCATTATCTCCAAGCTTTAAAAGGATTTCAATGATTGGTCTTTAATTTCTTATTGTAACAAATCAAGTAAATGACTTAATGTCTCTTTAATATTTTTATTGCCTAAAAATCAACTTTAATATGAATTTTGCTATTATGTAGTATATATTACATTATGTTACTTGATTGGAAAGTGAAATTGCTAATATATAACTATTAATGAAAAATCATGAATGTTCATTTCCTGAAATGAATGCGACATCATTTGATAATTATGGTCATAGTCATGAATCCATTCATTTCTTAAAGTGAATGTAAAATCATTTAATAATTATAATAATTTACACTATCACTATTTTAATTTTAAGAATAATTTTACCATCAGAAGTGGATGGATAATTTTACCATCAGAAGTTGACAGATGCCTTAACCTACTAAAAATGGATAATTTTACCATTAGAAGTAGATGGATGCTTTAACCCACTAACCCACTAAAAATGAATAACCCATCATAAGTAGATCACTTACCAAAAATAGATAACTACTTTCAACCCACAAAAAGTGGATAAATAATAAAAGGATAGAAATGAAAAAAATAAAAGAAATATAGAAAACGTGTTATCATTGATGTGACATGAAAGACATTTGTCATGTACTTGTTGTATATCTTGAATTTTAACCATAGCCAAGTTGATGTAGCACATCAAGATGTTTGTCTACCCTGAAAGAGGAATTGATTATATGATTGGTAATAGAAATATTCATTGTTAATTTTTTTGTCCTGAAAAAGGAATTGATCATTTGAGAATGAACTTAATAGTAATTAGTATATTTTAATATAACCATATTATGAAGATACTTTACTATGTTCTTATTATAGTTAAATGATATGTTCTTATTATGTGTTTTAATTATTTATTTAATGTTCTTTCATATTAAATTGTAAATTTTTTATTGTATATATCTTATTTTATTGAAGAAAAACATGGATATTCATATTATTGGATCCAAGATATATGATGTAAATATATGTCTAGTAGACATTGCTACAACACACTATATTTTAAGACAATAATATTTTTCTCATTTGACAATGAAAAAAAAAGACTAATGTCAATAAAAATCTAGTAGTATAAGATTAATTGAAGGCTCCGAAAGAGCTCTTACTACCTTGAGGAACAAAGTTTTATAATAAAAGATGTATTATTTTTTATTAAGTCTCAAAAAAGTTTATTAAGTTTTAAAGATATTCGTTTGAATAGATATCATATTGAGACAATAAATGAAAAAAATACTTAATACCTCTATATTACATCTATTATCTCAAGTAGGAAGTATGTGTTGAAAAAATAATTACTCGCTTTGTTCACTGGATTAAACTACACAAATATTAGAATACTTGAAACTCATAGTAAACCAAAAGTTTACTAATGATTTTAAAGTTTGGCGTGATCGATTAGACCATCCTAGATCAATAATGACGTAAAAAATAATTGAAAATTAATGTGATCATTCATTGAAAAACTAAAAGATTTTTCAATCTAATGGAATATTCTTGTATTGCTTGCACTTAAAGCAAATAAATTATAAAGCTATCACCAGCTAAAGTTAAAAGTAAATTTCCTACTTTTTTTAAATATATTCAATGTTATATGTTGATTCATACATCCACCATGAACCATTTATATGTTTAATAGTTTTAATCGATGCATTGACTAAATGGTCAATGTGTACTTATTATCAACTTGCAATTTGACATTTGCAAGATTAATTGCCCAAATCATTTGTTTGGAAGCACAATTTTTTGATTATGTAATCAAGACAATTCGTCTTGATAATGTTGGTGAATTTACATATCAAGCCTTTAGTATTGCATATTAGTTGGAATAAATGTTGAAAAACCTATTGTTTATGTTTATACACAAAACGGTTTAGCAGAATAGTTTATTAAACACTTCCAACTGATTGCAAGCTCATTACTTATGAAATTTAAACTCTCAATTTCTATTTAGGAGCATGCCATTTTGGATGCAACAACATTTGTATACATCATGCCAAACAAGTTTTTATAAATTCTCCCTTATATAATTGGTTTATGGTCAAGAACCAAATATCCTATCTAAGAATTTTTGAATTTGTGGTATATGTTCCAATTGCTCCACCACAACGCACAAAGATTGGTCTTCAAAAGAGGTTAGGAATATATGTTGGATATGAATCTCCATTTACAATTAAATATCTAGGACCCTGAATAAGAGATTTATTTACTGCAAAGTTTGTTGATTGTCATTTTTATGAAACAATTTTTTCAACATTAAGGGGAAAAAATAAGCAGTTGGAAAAAAAATATCTTAAAATAAATTATCATTATCTAGTTTTGATCCTAGCACAAATCAATATGAACTTAAAGTTCAAAAGATCATTTTTTTGTAAAATATAATAAATCAGTTATCAGACGTATTTGTTGACCTAAAGAGAATAATTAAATCTTATATACTAGCTGCAAATGCTCCTATTAGTATTGATGTCCTTGTAGGACAAGGCACACTAGAAACATGGAGACCTATTGATTTCAAAGATAAAATCCTTGAAAAGAAAAAGAGCAAATATTCTCCAAAGATAAAATCCTACAAAAAAAGAGAGCAAATATTCAAGATTGTCAGAAAAAGGAAGTTGAAACTCTATAAAAGACCCTTGAAATAAATTGATGAAAGTTTCAGAAGAAATTCAGGTACTTAAAATTATTGAAAATGAAGAGATCTCAATCAATTATGTCATAATCGAAAAAGATGGAATTGGAATGAAATAAATGTCAACGATATTTTTGTATCTAATATAGAACTCAATATTATTAATGAAAAACGAGGATCTTGAATTTATATTTACTAAAAAATGTAAACATAGAAATAATTGGTCAATGTGGAAAGACGTAATTAAAAAAGGATTGTATTTAATTGCAAAACGTGAAGTTTTTGGACCTATAGTCCATACATCAAATGGTGTAAAACCAATGAGATATAAATGGGTATTTGTGCAAAAACGAAACGAGAAAAATGAGATTGTGAGATATAAAGCACGGTTTATCGCACAAAGTTTAACCCAAGGACCTAATATTGTGAGACATATTTTGTTATGGTAGATGCAATTACAATTCTATATTAATTAGTTTGGCAATAAATGAGAAGATTGAAATGCGTTTAATAAATGTAGCTGCAGCCTATTTATATGACTTACTTGATAACAATATTTATATGAAAATCCTTGAAAGATTTAAGTTTCTTGAAGCACAAAATTTGAATTCCCAAAAAATTTATTCAATTAAATTTTTAAATGGATTAAAACAATCTAGACGCATGTGGTACAATCATCTTAGTGATTATTAATTAGATCATAAATAATAAAAAAATTTTATTCATGTCTAAGTCTCTATATAATTCTTAACATGCTATCATTGACCAAATTTAATTCATAATATACTATTATTGGCCAAATTGATGCTTGCATTAATATTTTTTTTCTCCAAGAAAATTTGTTTTATTTGCAAATTCCTAAATACCTTAATCAATAAATCATAGAAATGTTTAGGTTTTGACAAATAAATTCATGTCACACCCGCATTAAGTTAGTTCTATGTATCCAAAAATTAACATGTGTATAAGAGTCAATTTTTTTGCTAATTAATATGACCCAAAAATCACATGTTCACCTTCTTATTATGGAAAGGAGACATGAGTCACATAAGGGGCACATCAATCAAAGAACAAATTGAAGATATTAATCAAAAAACAAAAAAAGGGATATCAACCAATACATTTCTCTATTAGAGTATGACCAATTAGAAAATGACATGGTTTGGGTTAGAACTTAGAAAGAGATTTTTAATCTTCATAATTAATACTTACAATATTAATATTAATAATGAAATATACATTTTTTCAATATTCTTTTTGCTTTTTTTTTGTTTATGTATGGTACTACTAATCTATTATTCTTCTTCACTTTGGCATATCATATTTACTTATATGATGATTATTTTTTTTTATAGATGTCAAATAAAATTGAAGAAAATGTAAATTTAGTAATTAATAACTTAACATCTTCACCTCAAGTTGATGCAAATGTTATTGAAGGCAATGCAAAAAGTGAAGCAATAAGTTCTAAACCGCAGAAGCAAAAGGAGCCATCAAATACGTCATCACTTGTGTGGGATCACTTCACCAAATTTGTTGATGACAAAGGTAACCATAAGGCTAGATGTAGTCATTGTGATATGGTTTTATGTGCTGATATAAAAAAAATGGAACATCTTCTTTAAATAATCATGTTAAAGTTTGTTCGAAGTTGAAAATACTCTACGCTAGTGAAGAGAGTAATCAAATGGAATTAGTTTTTTCATCAAGAGGAGATGGGTCTTTGGGTAGTTGGAAGTTTGATCAGGATGCAATTAGGAAGAGTTTAACTGAGATGATCATTATAAATGAGTTGCCTTTTAAATTTGTGGAAGCAAAAGGGTATAAGAAACACATGAAGGAAGTATGTCCTAGATTTCGTATACCATCATGATGGACCGTTGCTAGGGATTGTTACAAAATATATGCTGATGAAAAATCTTATATGAGAAAATTTTTGAGATCATGTCCTGGTAGAATATGTCTCACCACAGACACATAGACTTTAGTACAAAAACTTAAATACTTGTGTCTGACTACTCATTTTATTGATAAAGATTAGAAGTTACAAAAAAGGATTTTGAACTGTTGTCCCATTATTAGTCATAAATGTCAAGCTATTAGGAAGACAATTGATAGATGTTTGGTTGATTAGGGGATTCAAAAGATTTTTTCTAATACTGTTGATAATGCTAGTTCCAATGATGTTGCAATAGGACATTTGAAGAAAAAATTTAATGTTGTTGGAACTAGTATTTTATGAGGTAAATTTTTTCACATGAGATACGTTGCACATATTATTAATCTTATTGTGACTAATGGGTTAAAGGATATCAATGACTCAATTGCTCGTTTTAGATCAACAGTGAGATATATTAAACAATCTCTTTCTAGATTAGCTAAGTTTAAGGAATGTGTTACTAGTGCATAAGTAGATAATAAGTGTTTAATGAGTTTGGATATATGCACCAGATAAAATTCTACTTTTTTGATGTTAGATACAGCTGTGAAATTTGAGAGGGCTCTTACATCATTTAAGTATTGTGATAGTAGTTATAGAAGTGAACTAGTGAGGAATGGAGATGGGGTGCCTGATGATATTGATTAGGCAACTGTTAAGAGAATTTCTCTTTTCTTGAAAGAGTTTTATGATATGACTGTGAATGTTTCAAGTACATCTTATGTCACTGCCAATTCCTTTCTTGATTATATTTTTGATGTGTATGGCACTTTGATTGAATGGTAAGAAAGTGATGATGTTGATTTGAAGTCTATGGCAATAAAAATGAAAGCTAAATTTGACAAGTATTGGGGGAATGTGGAAAAAATGAATTTGGTGTTGTACATTGCCTTGATTCTTGATCTGAGAAAAAAACTTGCTTATGTTGAATTTACTTTGCAAGATATGTATTCTCCCGAGCAATCTTTGTTAATTTTTTTTTTGTGAGAAAAACAATGGATGAGGTCTTTCAATGTTATAAGAATATGTTGCAACCCCAACCTTAATCTCATACTAGTGAAAGTGGTCAAGTGTCTCAAATATCAATGAGACAAGTCATCGGTAGTGAAAGTGGGCATGGTAGTGCTATTGTTTCGAGTGGCAAGGACCCAATAACTACAAAAAAAAAAAATTGGGTGCTTTTAAAAGGCATTGGTTAAATAGTGGCTTAGAGGAGCAGAAATCAGAATTGGATAAATATTTATCTGAGCCGTTGGATGATGATGCTAGCGAGGATACTGGCTTTGATGTTCTCTTATGGTGAAAACTCAATCAATATAGGTTTCCTACTTGCTACTATTGCTCGTCATGTATTGGCGGTTCTCATATCAACAGTTGCTTCAGAATCCGCTTTTAGTAGCGGTGGACGTGTTCTTGATGCATATAGGAGTTTTTTGACTCATAAGATCATGCAAGCACTTATTTGTGCTCAAGATTGGCTAAATGGAAAAGCATGTGGTGATCTAGAGTAGCTTGAGGATGATTTGGATGAGCTCGATAAACTTGATTTGGGTAATTATTTTTGTTTCTTTAGTTCTTTGTTTAATTTGCCATAATATAGTATCATTTTTTCTCAATTTATTTCTTTAGTTCTTTGTTTAAAGATTTTACCATATTTGTTATTTTATTTTTTAGATTTAACAAAGATCACGTTAAAGCCCATACGTGAGATTGATGCTGGGTCTAACTTTGACTCTGAGTAACTTGTTATTCCTATTGACTATTTTCATTTTTCAAGTAATATTATCCATAAGTGTTATGCATATTTACATTTATAATTTATTTAGATTATCTTAACACAATCATTTATACTAAATATTTTATATTTTAATATTTTTAGGAACATGTTTTGGAAAATCGCTTCATTGGAGTCAGAGGTCCGAGCTTCCGAGGTCCATCAAATCTATATTTTGAATTTTAGTAATTTATGTTGTCTCACTTTTGGTTGTGTAACTTCTAACTTTATGAATTTGTAGTATGTACAATTTATTAATTTATGTTGTATTTCTCTAATTTAAATTAATTACATTGCATATTATGTACAATTTATGAAAATCTTTTTCTCTTATCTTTTCTATTTTGTTTAATATTCTTGTTAGCCAATTTAATATATGGTATTTATTGCTTCTTTTACAAAAATAAGTTATTGATTTGGTGTTGTGTAAAATATCTTTCTTTTGCTTGTGCGAGATTCCATCTGACTTAATATTACAAGTATGAAATATCTTGCTTTTTACTACAGTAAGAATGCATTCTCGCTATAGCGAAAATCTTTCTAACTGAAGTTCATTTTGCCTTCTTTCACGCTACAGCGAGAAACTTTCTGTTAATTCTGCCTTGTTTCTCGCTGTAGCGAACTTGCATTCTCACTACAATGAAAAACTTTCTGACTTACCAATGCAGTCATGCCCATCCACCCGCCAACCGATCGAAACCGAAATCGAAACCGATCGATGCTCACCCCTAAAGTTAGCCATGCTCATCTCCAATATTACTTGTTATTTGTAACATCTCATTCAAATCTTGATTGATGCTTCATATGATATACCAAAAGCATCTAACAATTGGCCAACCTCATTTTTTTTTCTTTTTTCATTTTTAATCAAGGAAGCTCATTGTTTCTATTACTACATGTTACATGTTACATGATGTATCGTTACTCATGATTTTAGAATAAGAGAAATTGAATCGGTTTTTTTGAATTTAAAAATTCAAAAACCTATTATTAAATAAAAAACTTAATTTGTGTATCTTTAAAATGGTTGTACGTATTTAAGTCTTGAATTATATAAAAAAGTCATTATTTTTTTTTTGTTTACGAAATTGGAAACTATTAAGTTGGGTAGTTATCAATAACGAACTTTTTCTTAAGAAACCAGAAACAAAATGAGTAGTAATAAATAATTGTCAATAATTACAGATGAAGTAAATTAGTACTGATAATGACCATATATACACTTTATTCTTTGGTATAAAATACCTTCGCAATTACGAAAAGAAATCGTGATTGTACTTAATTTCATTAGTCAAAAGTTGCAGCAAATCCACGAATGCTCATATAATACGGTCCCCCTTAGTGCTGTCAAACTGTATTATTGACGTTGCGACCTATGCTCACTACCCATCTTAATTCTTAAGAAAATCAAGAAGCCAACATTATTTAATTGCAAGTGTATTAAAAAAAATGTATTTTTTTCCACTCCATTATTTTATTTATTCCACTCTAATCTTCAAATTTGAATTAATTAAGAACTCTAACTTCTTGAGTTGGACCTTAATTATTCACCATATGTACTACAACGGTATGAATATCACGCCACTAGTTTTCCATTCCTTTTTCTCTTGGACAGAAAATGAATTGAAGTTATTTAATGTACGGCACCCCAATTGGACCTGCTAGTATTTGGGTCTAGGCCCTTTATTCTTAATTTTTACCAGCCGAACAATAATTCTCTCTGCCTTTTTGGGCTAAACTTTTTATTGGTTGAGTCTGCATTCATATGAAATGAAATAGTTTTTTTTTTTATTAGTGGAATTTTCATTATTTTTTAAAAAGATAAATTATTTTTATATAATAAAATTTTCTTTTTTTAATCATATAAATTCCTATTTGACTTTGGAAGGGGGAAATGCTGTAGAGCCTTGATTTGCACATAATTTTAGTATTAAAATAAATAGCATATGCCATCCCAACTTACCATAGTGGCCATTGAATTGGATTATTTTAGGTGATTATCTAATCAGACTTCGTCTGACTTGTGGCTGTCATTTCTGTTGGGAGGGTTTGTGGCTTGCCTTTATCTCCAACTCTACATCCTGAGATTTTTTTTTTATGAGATTACTTTATAACTGAGTACGGTTTAAAATAATTATATAAATTATTTAGTTAAGATTATTATACAATATTATTATTTAATTAAAGTTATACTATAATACTGTTAGTTTATTAGGGAATTATAAATAGGATTAGCTTAATATATATCATAGATAATTTAAATTTTACTATATCATATGCAAGTCATAGTTTTACTCTAACTAATTAAGAAACAGTATTGTAATTAAAATCTACTTATATATTGTAATCTAACTAGGTAATTGGATTGTATAATAACTCTAATTAGATCATTTGTATAATTATCTTAACAAGTATTATTACGATCAAACAACTATATCTTATGTACATCTAAATTCTAATAAAGCATATTAATAAACAACTCGATTGATATAAAACAAGGATTTATTAAATGATTCAATTTTGAAAATGACAAAAATAATGTAATGATAGAGTTTGTAAATAATATAAATTTTAAAATAAAAAATTTTAATGTTTTATATTCGAACTATACTTTTTTGAACACTTTATCATTTCTCTACAAATAAACAAAACCAAACAATATAAAACCAGATTAAACTTTCTTGTACGGAAACTTGAACCTAGAACTTATACGTGTTGTGAGATTTATAAAGGATTAAATTATGCTCATTAATCTTAATGTGCTCCACCCCACCTTCTCCACTTCTGATTAATTTTTTATAATTAGAGATGACAAAATGATCTCCAATTTGGAAAAAATTAAACTTGAACCGGACCAAATCTAAATTTATAAAAAACTCAAAAATATAACTCATAAAAACTTAAATTTGATATAAACAAAATTTGAAATGATACGAATATAAAATTATTCACACTCAAGATTGATCCAAATTTGTAACAACTCATATTTAACATTAAAATACAAAATTTAGTTATTAATTCTATTTTAATTGGAAACGAAAAGGACCCGATTTGAATATGTCCGTTTGCCACCGGTTCTCATAATGTAACAATCAAATAAATCGAGGTAAAAAAGAAGAAAAATCACTTAGATTGGGTCTGATATTATAATTGAGTTACAAATCTATAGTTGGAACCAGAGTTGCTCTCTTGAACGAATTTAAAGTTTTTCAATCCAAGCTAAGGTTTGTTTCTGCTATTAAAAGTGCTTTTCATCAAGGCTTTTCAAAAAACAATTCTTCAACCATAATTTGCAATTGACTTAAAGCTCAAGCTAAAATCTAAAAACTCTTCTTTCATTAAATCGTTAAGACTAATTTATAATTCTTCGTCCAGTTGGGAATCAGAGAAAATTATGCAATGATAGCTATAGTGGTGAAAATAACCAAAAATATATAACCAACAATTGGCCTATTAGCTCAGTTGGTTAGAGCGTCGTGCTAATAACGCGAAGGTCGCAGGTTCGAGACCTGCATGGGCCATTTTTATTTTATTCATTCAATACTTGCAAAAAAGCATGAAAGTTAGAAACTTTGGAAATAAATTATGAGTTCAACCAGTCCATAAATCCAAACTGTCTTGTTTGAACATGGAGATTTGGTCCTGCCTTTTGTCATAAACGGATTGAGGATAATAGTACAAATTAAAGCAATAGCAGCGACACATAATTAAAGAGTACTGGAAAGGAAGATTTTGGGCAGACAATGATTTTTGCCATAACAATTGACACAAAACTCCGACCAACACGCAGAAAGAAAGTAAAGTCACCATCTATTTATTAATTTATATTCAAATTGTGGTGACGACTTAGAAAACTTTCCTTGCAATTCCGACCTTTTTTTTTTTCCCAGTTGAGTTTGACAAGCACTGGATGCTCAAGATCTTCCTTATTTCTGGACCTGGAGTCTAGCCTCTTCCACCTGACCCGGCCCTTGACCCAGCATAAGATCCAGCTGATGAACCCGCTTGTGACCCTGCCCCGGAGCCTGAACCAGAACTTGAACTTGATGAAGATGAGCTAGAACTAGAACTGGAACGAGAACCAGACCCAGAACCTGAGCCAGCACCTGCTCCGGAGCCCGAACCATTTCCACCAAGTCCAAGACCGACCCCAATACCCAAACCAAGCCCAATCCCTCCCAGGTCTATGCCAAGGTCTTTTCTTACCGCTCGGCTTTCAGAAACCATGGCACAGGTTGAAACTAGCAATGAAACAAGAGCTAAACACTTCCAATATTTGGTCATTGTTGAAACCAGCCAACCTTGGGTATCCGGAAATGATCAAACAAGCTTGGAGAAACTAGATGATCATAGATATGTATGCAAGGGGAAGAATGGAGGTACCCTTTGAGTGAGAGAGCTATTTATAGCAGTGTATGTAGTGAAGTTGGTAGTACAGGACAGTGCATGAAAAGAAGTTAGCGTGTAGACTGTAGCGAGACAGAAGTGGAGAGGCGCATGTTCTTTGCTTTGTTGAGAAATGTGATGTGGACAATTTCCTGAAATCTGGTTGAACCAAAATTTCTCGTGGCCAAAAAGGCTGCGAACTCTGTAGTTGTGGTGATTCTTTTTGGAGACTCGAAGGTTGGACACCTTATCATGGAGAAGGCGCCGACCCATGAACGATGAATCCATCCCCACTTACCATAGTGGGGAATGATGGGCTTGTATTATAAGAATATTTTTAAAAATAATCTTTAAAAATAAGATATTTTAAAAGAATTTTTTTATATAATTTTTACTATTTTTATTTAAATTGGATAAAATTATTTTTAATGAAATTATACGATATTACATGCTATATACAAAAACATATTATACGTCATGATTAAATTGTTACATGTCATGTTAAAAAAAAAAATACTATTATTACACGTCATTTTCAAAAACTCATTTTCAAGTTTGCTTCGAGAGTGGTTTGTAGTCACACACTCCATTATTCTGTTGAAAATTGACTCAGACATAGCTGAATGTATGAAAGACAGAGCTCTATATCTCTTTGCAATGTCTTCTTCATGTTGCTTCACTTGTGTCTGCGTAGCATTCTCTTTTAGCACTAGTAATTCAGTCTCGAACTCAATAACATTCTAAAGATTAACATCTTTGAGAAATGCTTTCATTTTGACAGCCCAAACAAGATAGTTTGAACCATCAAATGTAAGTAGTGATTGTGTGTAACAGTTGAGGTTGAAGTTGACATTGTTTGAAAAGAAGTTAGATCCTGGTAGGTGGAAGATGAGATTTTAAGATTGTGTATAAGTATTTTAAGTGACTCAATGATTGGTTATTGCTTTGATACAATGTTATAGTTAAATCAAAACAGATGTATTAAGCATTCAGAGAAAAAAAATGAAGACAAAAAATAAAAGAACTTGGTTAACATCAATCATTATTATTAATTGAAGAGAGATATATGAATACATACATGAAATGCATGGTTAACACTTGTACAAAACTATCGAGTGTTTAACATAAGATTAAGATATGCATGTAATGCTTACACGTTCAAGGACATGTAGCAGCAACAAAAACTTTGGCTTATCAAACCAGTACAACAAAGCAAAATGAACACTTGTCCAATACTTAGTTAAACAGAAAACAACACTCAAGCTAGTTTTATCTCAACAGTTTGTGTTGTACTCTTGGATAAGAGGAACACAAAACTGTCTTGGGAAGATGTAACTTAGCAGAATTAAATTGCAAATGTGAACTTGTTTTCTGCGATAGATTACAGGCAGAGTAAGGCATTTATATAGTTGTTGCCTTGTTGGTGAACTGTTGAGTATAGTGGAGAAATTTACTTATTATAAAATTTCAAGTAGTATATAATTAGTTGAAGTAGCAATGGCTTTTGATAGACAGAACCTGGTGGATGAAAAACTAAAACACAGGAGGAGATCATTGGGTTTCTGGACACGCGTTTTCATGTCACCGACCCAGTTGATCTCCACTCAACAAAGTGGAGTATGAATTGGCTCATTTATTGACTAGAATATTTTCTGGTAGCTTCTTCAATTATATGGTTGGTATTCATTTGCAGCCAGCCAGCTAGCTCACGAATTTTTCAGGAGGGGAGGAAAACAAAAGTTAGCTAGCTCTTTATTGACTGAGAAAGGCTGATTGTAGCCCAAGATAAGTGCATGCGCATTTATCGCCATGATGCCAAAAGTTAGAGATGTTAAGGCAAGAACCAGCAGAAGAACTCCGATGATTTAATGACCACTTAATTAATTTAGCATGTGTTTAGTGCTTTCCTTTCCATGTCTAATTCCAACCACTCTTTTACCTTGTAATTTATGCTTAGCATGAATTATGTGTTACTTTTACTAATGTTGATCAATCTCAGACGTCTTAATAAGTCTTTCACAAATAAAAGTCTGTAAGTTGAACTAAGCTGCCTTTGACATCTTAGTCTAACATTGAGCCAAGTATAGAGGATTACTCTGATGAACCTTTGCTGAGTAAATGGCTTAACTGCATTTTTAATTAAAACAAACCTTAATGGTCTTTTCTTTCATTATCAGCACTATGCACAGTCATTTCTCCATTGACATGAACTTTCAGGCTTGCATCTTAATATATTGAAATCAAACGAACTAGTTACACATGTGGGAGAAGTTTTGAATCTCTTTAAAATGCATTTCCTTTTTGATAAGGTTTATGATTTTCCTGCCCTTGGTACATTAGGATATATATGCATGTATTCATTCATATATAAAGCTAATTAATAAGATATCAACATTTTGCTAGTATCTTTTCTATTGCTACAATGGATATACCAGTGCGTTTGAAATTTGGCTGCTTCATTATAAAGTGAGGTTTCCATGTCACCTTCTTTCACTAAAGCACGTAGCTTTGACATCCAGCAACACTTGTCAATTTGTAAGCCATGAGCCTTGAGGGAAAAGGAAAGAAGGAATTTGAATTCCGACCCAAGCTGTTAGTGTTGTATAGTTTCTAGTTAACATATATACAGGACAGGGATTTTTAACATCCAATTCTTCTCCTCCAAAATAATTAGTATATCTTATTGGTTTTTTTGGGTAATTCTCTTGTGATACTCTTCACTTCTCAATTAATTGCTCCAGCTATATCAGCTTGACATCTTAATTAATAAGTGCATATTGAGTTATATGAATCTCAAATAATATGTATAAATGATGAACAACTACCACAGCAAGAGAAGAAAAGTATGAGCAAATAATTAATGCTAAGTAATTAAGACATGGCTGAAGTAATAATATTGATAATTTAGACTCTCTAAAACACTAGTGCAAGTGAATAACAATACTGCTTATATATCTATTGAAACACCATCCCTCTTAATACCACTTGAGTTAAACTTAAGTGGCTAACATTAACAGAAAACTACTTATCGCCACATTTATTCATGCACAAGCCACAAGGTGGTAATTAGTTTCCTTTTTATTTGATTGCACTTTTGCATTTTTCAGAAAAGAGTGCTTAGTTGGCGTTGCCTCTCTCACGGCCTCGTCCTGACCCAGCTCGAGAGCCAGCTGAGGAACCAGCAGATGAACCAGCTTCAGAACCTGCACCAGAGCCGGCTCGAGACCCAGCATAGGACCCTGCAGATGAACCAGCTTCAGAACCTGCACCGGACCCGCCGCCAGACGAGCTGGAAGATGAGGCTGAACTAGATGAAGAGCTTGAACTTGAACCTCCAGATCCTGAACCGGAACCAGCCCCAGCCCCTGATCCTGAACCACCCCCACCTCCCAAGCCAATGCCTACCCCTGCTCCAATCCCAACTCCTATTCCACCAAGATCCACCCCAAGGTCGTTTCTTGCAACACGACTTTCGGATACAATAGCTGACATAGTAACAAGCAAAGCAATCATAATAGCTGTAAACCTGAAAGAAGGCATTTTCAACAATGTAGTAGAAGGAACAAAAGACAAAGTGAAGAAGCCTTGAAAACAAGGAAATTAACTTCGGATGTCAATGTGAATGCAAACTTGAATAATTCTCACTATGAGCCACAGGAAGCAGGGGCTGAGGGCTGTGTTCGGGAGTTTAGGAGAGTTAAGGTATTTATAGTCGTTGAGCATTAAAATGCTGCGTAAGGTCTGAATATGAAACGTGTTAAAGCATTGTAAAGTGGAAGAAATATTTTTGTATAAGAAATATTAGTGGAAATCATAATGCGGCTTCTCCAAGATTACGTTCGAAGCAACCTTGTGGCTGAGATAGCTGCCAAAGTCCAAAGGGGAACTTAAGTTGTTAACTGGGTTTGAGACAACTGTCCTAATGTTGCCGACCCATTACCCATAGTGGAGCAGTAGTGGCGGGGTCTGGTTGTTGGTCACAATGCGACGGACTCAAACTCGGGGGTTTTTTTTTAAACAATAAAAAGATGCATATATTTATGTTTGAAACAAGTGCTGGATTACATTCTACATCTTTTCTTGTGTTTTTTCTTTCTTTCAAATAAATTGAATATTTTCCATTCAATAGCTCACCCAACTTCATGTTTCACACTCCTTTCGCAGGCTATAAACTTTATCATGACCCATCCCCATGTTATTTGATTAGTAATTAACGTAATTTTTATATTGCGTTTCAACATTGAGTTTATTAGATTTTTCAGTAAGTGCAAACGTGAAGCCATTGAAATCTGTGCGGACGACTACAAGACAATCTTTTTGGTGGAGGTTATGCTAGGTCCATTAAATCGGTTGGGCATCGCACACAATTTGAAATAAATTGTCGTTTTGTTATTACTTTGGCGAGGTCAAGCGGGAAGGCCTAAGAGGAGAAGGATTCCATCGACTGGGGAAGGCCATCAACCACAAAGATATTCACAATGCAAGAGATACGAGCGTAATAAACAAAATTGTTCATCTTCGTTTGCAGTTCCATCCATAAATCCAGCATCATCTCCAAGTCAATCGATGCCTCCACGAGGACGACGACCAAAAGCATGTGCAACTTGCAGACAAACCATAACTCATGGTCCATTGCCTTTGGTTTAGTGATTCGACAAACTATGATGTTCTGCATGAGACTAATGCAAGAAAAGCTTTGTGGATAGATGTTCAGCAGCATATCGAAGCATGTACGCTTCACTGCTTCATACTCCCTTTTCTAAGGGAGCATTTTGTTTATGTTCTGTAATTGCGACCACTTACAGAGGGTGTTAATGGAGACCTTGAAGGCTTACTTCTCCCTCGACACAACAAGCGAAGTTTCAAGGTTATCATACTCTCTAAACTTCATTTGCAAAGCATAACACCTATGCACATGTAAGCTAGACCCAAAAACAGTTAACCCATAATGTGTAACATGCCAGATAAAAGAAAATTATTATTGTTACACACTATGCAAACCAAGTAAAATGTTGTTACACGCCATGCATATATGTTTTTACACACCAAGTGTAATTACTTATTTGTTACATGCCATGAATAAATCCTAAAGCCACATTGTTACACGATATGCCATGCCGAGTATGCGGTTTACACACTACATGCCATACATGTAATGCCAAGCGAGACCCAAAAACAATTAGCCCATAATGTACAACACGCTTGATAGAAGGAATTTATTGTTGTTACACGCTATGCATACCAAGTACAATGTTGTATACGTTAGATATAATTACTTATATTTTAAACGCCATGAATGAATCCTAAATCCACATTGTTACACGATATGCCAAGCCGAGTATGCAGTTTACATACTACATGCCATACATGTAACGCTAAGCTAAACCCAAAAATAGTTAACTCATAATGTGCAACATGCCAGATTAAAGAAATTTATTTTTGTTACATGCTATGCTGACCAAGTAAAATATTGTTACATGCCATGCCTATATATTTTTACACACCAAATATAATTACTTATTTATTACACGACATGAATGAGTCCTAAACCCACGTTGTTACACGATATGTCATGCAAAGTATGCAGTTTACACACTATACGCCATACATGTAATGCTACCTTAAACCCAAAAACAGTTAACCCACTTGAAGAAACACGCCAAATAGAAGAAACTTATTGTTGTTACACGCTACGTAGACCCTCTAAAATGTTGTTACGCACCTAAACCATGTAAGTTATAGTGTTGTAGTTCACTCCATGATTTAGGCTAAAATCCCAAAATCATGAAAAAAATAAGAAAAATATATCACTGCGTAACCCTAAACCCAAACATTTCATGAAGCAACATAATGAACAAAAAACCCACAAAAAAAAAAAAACACAAAACAAAAGAAAACTCACCATTGACTAACTGACTAACTTCTTCACGCAATACCGACATTGTTGTTGTGATCTAAAACTTTGCTCCAAATTAAGTCAAACACCTTGGTACCTTTGGGAATGACGAATGAATTAAATGCTTTTACTTGACCTTCTTGTTTGGGCTGATGAATATGATGGTGTTTTATTTTAGATACCTCACCGTTAATATGCATGTCATGGAATTTCAAACAGTTTCCTTATCTCCACAATTTTTTCTATTTAAATTTATGGCGTGTCACATATTATCTCCATGACGTATCACATATTTCCTCTATGGCGTATCATATATTTTTTTCATGGCGTGTCACATATTCTCACTGTAGCGTGGCATGTCACATATTTCCTCCATGGGGTGTCACATATTCTCACTGTGGCATGTCACATATTCCCTCAATAGCATGTCACATATTCTCACCATGACATTTCACATATTCCCTCTATGGCATGTCATATATTCTCATCGTGGCGTGTCACATATTCCATACCATAGTGTGTCACATCTTCCATCCATGGCGTGCCATATATTTCTTCTATGGCGTGTCACATATTCTCACCATGACGTGTCACATATTCTCAGCATAGCGTCTCGCATATTTTCTCCATGACGTGTCACATATTCCTTCCATGATGTGTCATATATTCTCATCATTATGTGTTACGTGGGATATTTTTAAACATGCAGTCAAATATAATTGTTGCACACCATGCGTAACAAATGACAGATGGCTTGTTGTAGCATGACCAGTTCCTCATTTGGGTTCACGTCTTCCTCTTTCGATTCACCATAGTAGCAGGGGTTTCTGATTTCACATCATTCTCAACGCTTTGGATTCATCACGATCGGTTCCTCCTTTGGTTTAACATCAACCTTTTCGTACTATTTAAAATCTACTTTCAATAGAATACAGTTATGCACATGTAAGCTACACTTGATGAACAATTATCCTGGAGAAGTTACACGACATTTACAAAAATAATTACTTATTTAGTTAGACACAAATGCCTTTATGTTTTTACTTGTTACACGCCAAGTTTAATGACTTATTTGTTAGATGCCATGAATAAAATATTCATGTTGTTACACGTTATGCCATGCCCATTTTCTCTTCATATTCTAACAATATTCCACCCAAATGGTCATGGAGTTTCAACAGCTTCAAACTAAACCCAATTACCATTGAACAACAAAACACTGAACCATATTCTCAATTAATAAGGCAATCAAATCACTAAATTCACTCAAGAACACAACAAAAAAGTCGACATTTATTGACTTATCGTATACTAATTGTAAACTTGCTCGAACACTTTTTTATCTCTCACCATTAAAATCAAAAGATCTTATAATAGACTTGTAGTGTAATACGTACGGTATTTATGTTTACAGCAATTTCTGAAAAATTAGAAAAACTATCTCTTGCAACATGAGAATGGTTTTAACAAAATTTGAGTGAAAAAATTTGAACAGATTTATTTTCACACTAATATGCGCATGAATAAAAATGCGCATAAATGAAGAGTTCTCGTTAAAAGTATTTTTGTTCCAAAATTTTATTTATAGATTAAAAAAAGTTAAAATTATGGGACGGCTATTTCAAAAAATGATAAAAAAAATTTTGGCCAAAATTAAGTAGTAAAAAAAAAAAAAACTCACCTAGCAAAAGAAAAGAGAGACAAATCTTCTACCCTCTATAGCAAGCCTGGGTTTGCCCGTGCTGATCTCCAGGAAAGTTCCACTGCATTATAAACTCCCTTTGCATTCCTTTTCTCCCTTTCTTTTTCATTTCTTTTTCTTGTTCTTCAACCTCGCTTCAGAGACTCTAAAAAGCTTAATATCAAAGGACAGGCTTGAAGGAAAACAATTTCTTCAGAATCTTGAAGTTTGATTTCTAGAAAATTGATGGGTGAAGTTTGGGCTTTGTCTGGAATTTGAAGGTGGCTGACTCAGTTGCGGAAAGCCAAAGGCTACCATCGTCGGTTTCTCAAGCCCTGCAACCAAAAGGTAATTTGCTCGGAACGGTTTTTATTATTCAATCAGGGGCATTGTTGGTATGATAAGTTTAGTTTTATAGTGAAACTGATTGATTAATGCAAAATGAAACAATTAATCAAGAAACTTGAACAATTAAAACCTTTTTCTTGAAGACTGGAAGTTTGCAGAATCTGCATTTCAAGTACCATACCAAAAATGAATTCTTGAAAGATGTCAGAAAATAAATTGGAAAGAGTTTCAAGGTATGACAGTCTGGTTTGGTAATCCTTATTTACTTATACGTCTGTCTAGATGACCTAGGTAGCAAAAGTAAATTATGATGTAAGTATATATTGAACATGAAACATGAGATCAACATTAGTGATGGAGGAGGACATTGTGGACATGATTCGGCTAAGTACTAACAAAAACTTTGTAAAATATTGATGAATAATGTGGTTCAGAAAAAACCCAAATGAAAATTGATGTGCTTACTGTAGGGCAACAATTGCTCAAAGTAAATTTTATCATGCATAGGAATTTGTAATAAAAGAAATAGAGGAATTTCTTCCTTTATAGGTGATGCATATTTGATATTGTTATGCATAAAGAGAAAGATTTGAATGTTGATTATGTAGGGATTGCCACATTTGTTTGATCTAAGGCCATCATGAGAGTATAGACTTTCAAAAATCGTGAATATATTGATGAATACTGTGGAGTTCTTCCCAGCAAGTCTGAGCTGGATTCCACTTTACCACAATATCAAAGTCATAAATCACAAATCATGGGGGAATTTTCATTATGTTTTTAAATTGGTGTAGTGGCCTGTGCTTTTGGAATGAGGCAGTGTCAGTTCGATTTCTGCTAAAGTCAAATTTGCATTTATTGTAGTCATAGCAAGATGGTAAAATTTTGGAGGGATTAGCAGTGTTAAGGGGGGATTATTAAAATGACATTTCTTATTGTTTGGTTTGGCTATTAACAGAATGAAGCAAGACTGCAATAATACACCATGATTTTGAATGGAGAACAGATTGGACCTTTCTATGGCTGTCTAAAAATGAGATGGTTAAGTATTATTGATGTTTGGGATAATCTTTTTGGAATGACCAAGGTAAAGAAGCAACTTATTATTTTAACTCATATATAAAAGAACAAAGTGAAGCAATATAGAGAATTTAGTAGTTTGGAGGTGAATAAGCAAAAGAAGTTTCTCTTTAGAATGGTCGGGTATTTATAGGCATTTGATGATGCCACTTCACCTAGTTGATGTCTGCATTCATGTGTCAGAACTGGTAAAATTAATTCTTTTCCCCTTGCAACATACAAATAGGAAATAGGGACATGCATCTTATATGCTATGGAAGGCTATTAATAGATGTGCTTTAGTGCACACACACGCTCAAAGCTGATGCTTTACTCCAGTGTGGAGCCAACAACCTTAATTTATCCCAATCCGTTAAAACAATACTTTTCCAAATTCTCTTTGATTTGTGATCTTTATGCTAGTTTGAAGCTATCTGTCCCTTAATTTATTTATCAGATATAAAAAGGCACCAATCCGGAGAGCAACGTTCTCTCTCCTCAGCTTTGAGAGTCCTCTAAGTAGATTGCAAAGCCTCTTTTGTGAATCTGGCCTTTTTTCTGCCATGTAGGAAGGCTTAGCTGATTTTGCTGTCCCATTTGTCTATTTTCCATTGATGCCCCCTCCTGTCTATAATTGTTAAGTTTTCATAGGTTAAGCACAGAAAATCACATTTAACCATAATCGTCTAATAAAAATTTAATGAGATATGTAACTGGGAGAATTTAATTTGAGGAAGTTTGCATTTTGTTTAAGCTAAGTGCAAAGAGTTTGATGGTACAGGAGTTCTGGAGAAACTATAGTAGGAGAAATGACTGCTTAAGCAATTGGGTAGATACTTGTAGTGAAACTTTAACTTCTAATTCTTGCTAAATTTTGTGTCTGGGATTATGATGTTGGCAGGTAGGTATCAGAGTGTTGACTGATTACAAGTTGATCGTAATATCTGTTTCAAAGGCTGGTGTTAACTCTCAAGTGAGATTGAGATGGTGTAGGATAGGATGCCATTAATATTCTTTTTCTTTGTGTGGTTTGTTTTGGCTATTGAGACAGAAAGAGTATTTTCAGTAGTTTTTCTCCAGCAATTGTTAGTACTACAGGTTGATTTCTCCTGTCTGCAGGAGAAATCTAAATATTAAGGTCTTATGTCACTTTTGGTATTCATGCCAGTCATTTGTAGTTATTGAAGTTACTTTGATGCGCAATCTGGAGAGGATATAGGTATTCTCTTATTATTTACTGTTGGTTAAATAACAAAATCACCCTTAAGGTCATTTTCAAAATAAACTTTTTTCCTCAAATTTCCAAAGAAAATATATTCTTATCTTGTAAAATGTGTTTGTAGGGAAGTAAGTGTCAAAAGATTAGAAATATCATTTAGGTGAATGTATCTTTCAGGCTGTAACTCCACAATGTTCAAGGTGTCAATCTTAATTTCTGTATAACCTCAGGGTGGTTCTTGTAATTTATCCTTTACCTTCTATTGTTACGACCAAGTTTGGTTTTTCATTTTACCAGAATACTGTGGCCTAATCTATCCACATATAATAAAAGATGAGGAAAGTTTTTTGAAAGACAACAGTAATTAGAGAAAATCAAGTTAACAAGAAGAACCGTAGTTTTTATCTGTTGTAATGATGCATTGTACTATTTTTTTCAGAAATCAACGTTACCATAAGTGAATTTTACATGTGTTTATCATGTAAATAAATTGCACACTGAAAGGATCTATTTCCCTTTCCATGGTAGCGAAACTGTTCCATAGTTTGTATTAATCTAATGAATGTCGCTCAATTCATGTTGTTGTTGCTGGATGTATTATTGAGTTAAATTCATCCAATAGAAGTTAGAGATACGAAAAGGAAGCTTGTAATACTTCTTGGCAGTTATTGCTTATTGAGTGAGGATTCTCCCATGTGCATCATATGATTATATTGTAGTTTTTCTTTTCATTGGGAATAATTTGAAGTTCAAGTTTGAAGGACATTCTTCCTTTTGCTTGTATCAAAGCTTTCCTTTTTTTTTCCCTTTCGCATTTGGTTTTGTTTTGTTTTTCTCCCCTCTATTGGGAGGAGGGTTGCCATTGGAAGAGAGAGAGAGAGAGAGAGAGGTGGGGGGGTGCTCTGCATTTTAAAATTGTGTTTCTATTTAAGTAGAATCTGGTTGTAGTAGGGCATGCTCTTTAATTTCTTTTTATTATCATATACATGATCTTGTGGCCTGTGACCAGTTCTGTTGCATTTTTTTTCTTTTTAAATAAGAAGGTAGGTGTCCACAGCTAAGGCGTCTATTCTCCAGATTACTATTCAAGTGTGGCCTAGTTTGAGTGGATTATCAGACAGATGGCTTCTAGACAAATCCGATCACCATATGAGCGACGTTCCCTCCAGGCTCCAGGTGTGATACAACATGGTTCACTTGCTGGCTCAGGTCATCCTGCTGCCCATTGGGCAATGGAGTCACTTCCTCCACCTGAGCTTTTAGAGAGCAAGATTGCTTCTCAGGCTGCAGAAATTGAGCGACTTGCTGGGGACAATCACAAACTGGCAGCTACTCATGTTGCCTTGAGGGAGGACCTTGTTGCTACTCGGTATGAAGCGCAGAAACTCAAGGAACACATCAGAAGCATCCAGACTGAGAGTGATATCCAGATCAGGGTTCTGCTGGAAAAGATTGCAAAAATGGAAGCAGATATTCGGGTTGGTGAGAGTGTGAAAAAGGAGTTGCAAGAGGCAAACATTGAGGCACAAAACTTGGTCAAAGCCAGACAAGAGTTGATTGCCCAAATTCAACAGGCTTCTCAGGAGTTGCAGAAAACCCATGCTGATGTTAATAGTCTGCCAGAGTTGCACGCTGAACTTGCAGGTCTGAGGAAAGAGCACCAGAGATTACGGTGAGTCAAACAAGTGTTGCTTGCTTGATGTCCCGGGACCCTTTAGTAAGTATTTAAAATTGAAAACTTTTGTTGCAATATTTGCTGTTATTTTGACAAAATTCTGATTATTATGGAAAAGGTCTTGTCAAATAATACCACAGTACTTTTCAAAATAATAATAATACCACAGGACTAAGTGCCGCATTTGGTCATTCAAACTCATGCAAATTTTAGGACCTCATTTCTTGTAAATCTGATTTATTTGCTCTCTTGTTCATCTGAATGTTAATTGCCTGGTAACTGTTAATAAAATTGACATGTTGGTAAATATGCTGTTTGTTATTATTGCCCCATGCCCCTGCTCTAATGTGGCAATGGCATGCTGTTTTAAGTAAATGGCTGGAAGGAGAGGGTTCTAATGAGTTTCCATCCATCTCATCCACATTTTGCTCTGGGATGACACCAACTTTATATATTGTCACAACCTGTACCCTAAATATAATCATGTGACCATTTTATCCCTAATCACATACAATATTAAACTTAGCCAAAATGTATAAAACACCTTACAAGTGTTATCATTTGCCCCACGAATTAAGTCACTCAATATAACTTAAGTCAGTCCTTTAAGGTCACCCAAAGGTTTCAACAAATAAGGTCATAATCAAGTGTACAGTTGCATTTGGTTGTCCAAATTTGATGAACTGAACAAAACACTAAAGATTTCAATTTATAATCTAAATGCAATGTCGAACTCAATGCAATTTTGTTGTCTGTCGCAGAGGAATCCTTGATGTCATGTATAATGCTATGCAGTCTCTTAGAATGCAATTCGGTGCCAAGTCTGAACCTAGTCACCCTAGAATTAGCTTGAACAGCACTTTGATTTCTCACTGTCAAAGTCCCTATATTTATCAGAGTAAATCATTGCTCTTATTGAATGTGATAGAAAGATACAAAGTCTCATGACTACTAAAGCTTAAGTACTCATAGCTCAAGCTTAGCCCTTTTTCATCCTTTTTTTTCCCTCCTAGAACTATGCAGCAAAGTAAATGTGTTCCTCACCTCAATATCTCTCTGTTACATATATCATTTGTTATGTATTCCACCATACAGTTGCTAAGAAGTTGGCTCTGATTATTGTTTTGACCTTTTTTATGTGTAGTGTTACATTTCAGTATGAAAAAGGTTTAAACATAGAGCAAGTGGAGCAAATGCAAGCTATGGAGAAGAATCTGATTGAAATGGCAAGAGAAGTGGAAAAGTTACGCACTGAAGTCTTGAGTGCTGAGAAGAGAGTGCATGGTAACTTTCCTTTCCAGTAGAGATGGTGGTTATATTGGCCCCTTACTTTTCCCTTCACTAACACTTGCACTGATGCTGTGTTCTGTAGTGCCAATAGGTCCAGTACCATATGCTGGTGGCTACATGAATGGTGATCCTTCATATGTACTACCTTTTCAAGGTGGCAGCAACTATTTTGAAGGATATGGTAGGCCTGTAATGCAGATGCATCTTGGCCCAGCAGACAGCATGATCCCATATGGAAGTAGTGCCAATGTTCCAGCTGCTAATGCTGCAACTGTAAGTCAAGCGGTTACTGGTCCGGTCTGGGGAGCACCATATGATCCATCACTTGCTCAGAGGTAAACAAGAAGAAACTGCAATGCAAGGTGTCCATAATCTATCTTGCCTTGGCTCAGTGTAGCCGGTTTGTAGTATACAGGGAGTGAATTAGTTTATTGTGAAAGGTGTAGAATGTTAACATTTAGCCATTGAACAGTTGCCAGCAGTTATAAAGCACCACAAATCAAAGTCAGCAGTCACAATATGCTCATTTCATCTTTGTTGCAAATTAGGATCTCAGAATTCATTGCACTATAGACAGTTATTCAGTTGAAACCATGTATGTATGTATGCTTTTAGAGTAGGAAAAAGGTAAAGCAAGATGTACATTTCCGCTTGCGTTTGAAGCAATTACAAGAGAATGTTATTGATTTGAGTGCCTTTAGTGTCACGAGTTATTCTCCAACTTTTGGCGCCTATGAATGCCTATTTATCACTTATACTGAAATCCCATAAGAATGAGTAGTGGTGAGATTTGCAAATTTGATCTTGCTTCATTTTCAAGCAATTATCAAACTGGAAAAAGACCAAAAAAAAAAAAGGAGCAATGAGAGAGAGAGCAAATCGAAGGTAAGGGATATCATACAATCTTCTGTTGCGTATTATCACTTGTAGAATTTATTACCATTGTAATGACCTTGATTGCTAGATACAGCATTTTCTGATTTGAAGGAATTTTTATGCAGGTCCAGTTGTTTGGTTTTATGCCTTGAAACTGTTTATTCTCTTTTGGTAAAGTAAGAAATGAATTCAGTTGGGAAATCTTCCATGTATAGTTTAGGACTTAGGAGTCCTCTGCGGCTGCCCTGTTTCAGCGTGTAGTGCTAGTTAGTTATCTAGTTTTACTCTTAAAAAAATCGTGTTATGGTCATAATAAGGGTACCTAAACAATTTGGATAATGGACTAAACTTAGGCAGAAGTTATTTCTTCTAACAATCGGCTCCCATCCCACCTACATATTTTCATAAATTTTTAGCCCTGTTGAAGCAAAATAGAAAAAGGGGTACAATTGGTGCAAGGAAACGATGGCTTCAACCACAAAAATGTTTTTCATTATTTTATTTTGACTCTTTGGCAATTAAAACAAATTTGTCCAAATAAAATCCGAACCATCAAAGAGAGAAAAAGATTACATAAAAAAAAGAAAATGCATCATCAGCCTTTGAGCTTTGCTCTAAGATACATAGAGCTCCCACATTGTTACCAGGAATAGCAACAAATGAGAAGTGCTAAGTAGCACAGCCATGCATACTAGAAACTCCCCAAGTTTCAACCATTTGCTTTTCAATGTGCTGATATAACCTTCTCTGCAGCTCTTGCAGTCGTAGCATAAGATGTCGCTGTCGTTTCTCCATGAATCGCAGTCTTCATTGTTATATGAAAAAGATTGCGTTACCAGTCTATCATCCTTTTTCCAAAAGGTGGCATTCACGTACTGCATTTGGCAGACTGTGGGTGGTTTGCAACATCCGGACTTAAATATGACACATATAATCAATCAAGTACAAATCAGAAGGTGTCAGCTTAAGTGAATTGGTAAGAATCGGTTTTATATGTAAAATGATGGTTTACCTCTATCGATGATAACTTCTTCATACTGAAATCATATGATTTGAGGTCCACTGATGTCGTGGCCAAATCTTCGCAAACGCCAGTGTCGTAAATGCATTGTTTGATGTTGCTCCAAAGACTGTTGTCACGGATTTTCATCTGGAACCACGATGGCGTAGCAGGAATCCTTCTGCCTTCCATGTTATTTGCACCCAGAAGTGCAATGCCGACTATAAGCATCACTAACAATGGCACCATAACCACAAGGATTCCCACCATGGGGCTTAACCGAGTTCTCAAGAAGAGAGCAGCATTGCAAATCAAGAAGACAAAGATCAAACCAATGCTAATTCCAATCTGCAAACTAGGCAACTTGAAGAGCCATTCGCAGTCATAGCTTTTCATGTATAGCAGCCAGGTGACGGAGGCAAGGATTGGAAGAGAAAGAACAAAAGAGACCACCGATAACATACCTGAAACTTGTTCCATTTGAAAAAATTTCTCCGGTATAATATGTTTCTTCACGTCCTGAGCTTGTTTAGGTTTGTTCTCTTCAATCACTGTCACTGCTACAGCATCTGCTACATTGGCATTATCCGCCATTATATCAACGAAGAACAAGACTTGAAAGGAATAATAGAGACCTTGCTCAAATGTTTCACACTAGTTCTGTTCAGTGAATGCCAAAGTATATAGGCCACCCCAGCTACTTTGTTAATTTTAATACTTTTTTTTTTTGGGGATAAATCGTCTCATGTTTTTACCAAGTCTGATCGTTAAGGTACTTGGCGTACGGATATAGTTGGCGAGAAAATAGAAGGAACAGAGTAATGGTAGGAATCTGTTTTCTTTGAAATTAACTCTTAGCAATTGGTATACTTTGATGCAACTTACGCGGTGAAAGACTTAGTTGCCAAGCTCATTCAGATTTACCTTACAAATGACTTGTCTTAAATTAGTTTTATCTACTAAAAAAAGTAATTTTAGCCCTAAATTCTTTTAATAAAAGCACTCACGTGGTAAAATGAAAATCATACATATATATCTATATATATATATATATATATATATATATATATATATATATATATATATATTATTTACTTACGTTAACNTATATATATATATATAAAGTCATTTTTATCCTTACTAAAAGTCTTTTGAATTAATGTTAAGTAGACTCACTTAACATTAAAATTAAAAGTATACTTTGCTGTTATACTATGGTCAAATTTGCCACACTGAAATATTCCACCAACATATGAAATTTTAAGATAATAAATAAATTATTTAATTGGATACTTCGCATATACTTTTTGTAAATAAAAACCAATTGTTCAAGCAATTTGACAATTAATTAATATTGCTTGTTATTGATAGTTTAAGCGTGAATTATTTTCAGAGTAATATTAATCCCTTAACGAATAAACACTATTAATTCTATTAATGTAATTCCGTAATTACTACTGTAAACTGTTCTTGATAAATAACATTTCATCTTACACTATATATTAAAAAGTTATTTTTTATGATCTCGTACACTCCCATTATCTCATTCTCGTTTTAAGAGTTTTAATTATTGAAATATCTTTTTCATCACATTTTTTATTAAAAATAAAATTTTTTAATGGTAAAAAAATTAATTTGATGAATTTAAAATATGAAAAATTTTTATTAAAAAGATACATGTATTTATCAGTTAATAAATTAAAATTTTCATTATAAAATTTGATGAATTTATTTCATTCAAATTCATTTCAATTGAAATTAAAATTTACATAACAAAATGTATCATACATAACTATAATTTCACAATTCAAATATTATAAGAAAAATTAAAGTTGAATATTATCAACAGTTAATAGAATTAACATTTGAACATTTTATTTAATGGTAAGTGTATATAATTTTTTAATAATGAAAAAAAAGTTAATGCATTGATTTACGTACTTGTCGTGTTTAATGGTTAATTACTACTAATTTACCTAGGATCTGAGTGTTCGATGACGTGGTGTATTCTTATTAGTCGTAGGACGAACCGGAGAGAATTTGCTGGTCATTCATTTTTTATATGCCTATTTTAAAGTCTCCTGTCAAGAAAACATTACCACTTTGCTTCTTTGTTCTTTGATCGGATCAGTCATGGCGGACGAGGTAATCTTCCATTTCCTCTTTAATTTTTCTCCTCCTTCTATTTGTCAAGAAACCGCCGGCAATGAAAAGAAATTGAAACGTGTTCCTTTTAGATATCAAAATTTCGATAGTGATTCGCTCATTTGATCTCAAATCTATTTATTGTTTTCTTATTTGTTTAATATCGGTCGATTGTTTTCTAGGGTTTTTAGTTTTGAATATGGATATTATTCTTCTGTTGGTTTTTTTTATTTAATTGTGAATGAGGGGCTCATAAATTAAATTGCGTTTAAATGATTGACGGAAAGGGGAATATCAATTTTCAAAGTCCTTTGATGAGAAGAATCTATGAAATTTATTGCTTTAGGGAAGAAAATTGAGTCTTTTTCATGTGAAATGGGATTTATTTTCTCAGCTGAATGCTTTAGAAATTTAGTACCTTGAATTTGGAGTTGTTTAAGTCAGGAGTCAACCCTCATTGGTTAGAATTGCATTAGGCTCCAATCCAGGTCCCATGAAGAATTTCATGTATGGCAGTAGAAGGTTGTACCATGACGCATTATTTTAGGACATAAGTGATAGTAGTTTTACTCTGAGATCTGTTATCCCAGCAAATTTTTCTCTTAGTTTGAAACTAGGATATAATTTGACATGTAACCTTAATCATCGTTACTTGTAACATACAAAAGCTTGTCTCTTGCAACCCCTTTTCGCCTTTATTCTATGAAGGATAAGGTAGAGTGAGAGTATATTATTCAAGCCAAAGCATTATGTTTCTTTATATATATTACATATATAACAATTATAAAAGAAAATGTTTCATAAATGATTTATGTGGAGGAGATAACTAACGAAGGCATTGGAGAGATTATAATTTTACTTATATATAGGCAACAGGTGGTGACATCAAAAGTCATCCTATACTAAGTGTTGTTCCACTAGAAGCATAAATTCTGAAGTACTTGAAGAATATTAGATTACAATAGTGGACTCTATGTCAGTGAAAGTATTATTTGAAGTGAAACTAGGATATTTTAAAGCAAAAGGTCAAGTTCAAGCATATAGCTTTTTTAATTTTAATTTGTTTCTTGATTTCTTTTCCATAATGACCTTGAATGTATTGAAGAAAGATCTTTGAATAATTTAATGAAGTTACTTTCATGTATTTCTTGGAACATCTATGTTTTAAGGAAGTTGTGATGTCGGACAGCTTTCTTGTTCAAAGGTTGTTCTGGTATTGTGAACCATGTCTCTGAACGTTAGTTGATGGTTAGGGGGAAAACTTGACAGATGCTTCAGTGTGGATTAAGTTAGAGTTTCATAAATGACTATTCTTGGGTTTAAAAAGATTAATCTGGGACTGGTTATGAATAGAGGTGGCAAACAAGGGGGTTTGGGTTCAGGTCATCTCGAGTTTGGGCTGTTTCGTGTTTGGATTGTTTCAGGATCGGGTTGTTCCAAGTTTGAGTTAGTTTTTAACCATTTTAGATATTATGTAAGATGTAACCATTTCAACATCATTTTTGGGTTCAGATCATTTTAGGTTCTGTTTTTTTGGGTTCAAGTAATTTTAGATTCATGTTTCTTGGGTTTGGGTCTCTGACTTTTTTGCCAATTCGGGTTTGGGCTTTTTCAGCTGGGTTTTGGGGTTCGGGCTGGTTTTACCACCCCTAGTTGTAAATCTGAAATAATGTTGGAAAATAATAAGAAGAAATCATCTAGGTTTTGGCCTAAGGAATCACACCAAAGGTTGATTTTATTAGACAACCACAAGAGAATTGATTATGTATATAATCCTAGCATTCGTGGTCCAATAAGAACTAGCTCTCCGAGTGCAATTAGGACTTTGAAAGATACTTAAGACTCCAATTAGGAAATGAACCAATTAAGAAACTAACAAGCTGATTTAAAATTATGGTACCTAAACTACAAATAAAACCCAATAACATTAGGGAAAGCCCAAAATAAGACTCTTAGACATGTAAATCTGTAATTTCCAGCAAACTAGAAAATTATTAAAATTTCCTTCCTACTTAAAATGCCAGAAAACAGGATGAAATAAGAACCTGTGACTTTATCATAGATAAACATAAAGCTAAGAATCAAAAGCAAATGATAAAGTCTACTCAAGCGCCCAACTAAGCTCTCATCATTGGATATGTACCAAGTTTAATGCTTGGGAATATAAGCAGCCTTAAGACTCTTAAACATTTTTGGATGCTGCTGCCATTATGCTCCATCAATTTGTTTGTGAACTATGACTCCGAAGACACTTCTATTCTGAAGTAAGAATATTCAGATACCCTTTATGTGGCATTTGGTAGTTGCAACGACTTTTCTTGTCTGTTTCTCATGAAGCCTGTTGGCTGCTGCAAATGCTTTATACATATTCATGCCAGTTGGCTTCTAAAGTTATGAATGTGTATATTTATTCTACTGTATAGTTTCTTTGAATTATTAATGTATAACCCCTGCAAAATGATTTCAGATTGATCACTTTTGCTTTTGTAAATGATTCTGGACTGTCATGGTTGAAAATTTTCATCTTGAACTGATAAGCAACAAATTCACACCAAGTAACGATCTATTAGTTCTCACATTTCTTCCATACTATCTTCTTTCTTGTATAGTCCCAGATTGAACTGAAAACAGCCCCGGCTGACTTTCGCTTCCCCACAACAAATCAAACTAGACACTGTTTCACCCGCTACATTGAGTTCCACAGGTACATTGCTTGTTAATTTTCAATTTTTGCTTCTTAGGAAACTATCAAATGTATTTTGTTTTTATTTTCTAATCTTAAAAACAACTACAGGTGCTTGGCTGCAAAGGGTGAAGAGTCTAATGAATGTGAAAGATTTGCCAAATACTATCGTTCTCTTTGTCCTGGTGAATGGGTGAGTATAATTAGTTTTTTATATTATCATAAGTATTGAGAGTTTGCCTTGTTGCAATGGAATATGTGCTGTATATGACATATAACCTTTTTATCTTGTGCTTGATTTTTGCCTTCTAGTACCAAGTTTTGTCGTACACAAGTTTAAGTATGCCTTATAAATGTTGTAGCATCATTGATAAAGCTTGTGACATAATCTCTGGTTTTAGATAACAACTGATGTATACATATCATAATACTTGTGAATAAGGAAATACATTATCCTGACATTCAAGGGCACAAATAAATTACAGGTGCTTCTTTTTCACACCAAGTGCTCTATATTGTGTTTATGTTGAGAATTTTAGCTTTTTGCACCTGTGTTTTTCCCTACTGATCAGCAGAACTAATGTATCATATTAGTATACCATAATACTTAATGTACTATATGACATGTTGACAGGATCATGATTGATCTTGCTGATGAAACTTTAAAAAATCTATTTGGACATGTTATTAATTTATGGACAGTTTCATAAAGGCTGTCAAGATATTTGATGGATGATCTAGCTTTGAGTTAAATGGTATATAGCAAAAAATTATGTTTATGACCTGGTATGAAATATTTTATCCTAGAGTAAATCTTCATTGAAGGACTTTTGTACTTATAAATATTCCTATTCTAGTGTTGTTAGATGTGGAGACAGATAAGGTGATGAAACTAATATGCGACTTATGTGGACTGAGTTTAGGTTTATGATCTTTTGAGTTGTTAGTTACTACTACTTTAATTCACCATGGTACAGTGGAAGGCTGGTGACTGTTTTGTTAATTCTTGAGATTTTATTTAATGTAGTACTGATTGTCTTTTTAATTTTAATGCTGTAATGTATTAATTTGTGCTCTCTGCTATTGGTGGGCTGGTTGATCAATGAATAACAGAATAATCATCCTGGTCTTCACTGTTTACATTCTACCCATTCTAAAATATTTCAATAATTTTCTCTAGTGCTTGTAGCAGCAGATATTTATAAAGAAAACAGAGGATGAATAAGTTCTCCCATTGTATTTAACTTGTGTTTTCCGTTTTAACAATATTGAATGCTGCCCAAATTACTGCAGGTTGAGAGGTGGAATGAGCAGAGGGAGAATGGTACTTTCCCAGGTCCTCTGTGATTGCACATTGGAAATTGGGTGACTCTTCTCTGGCATGGAGAGTTCATATTGCTCTCTTGATATTGTCTTTAGCTAGTTTCTATGGTTATCCTTGAATTAATAAGCTACAAATGGAGATTTTGTTGAATTTATTGAGCATTGATTCATTATGGTGGACAAGTTGGTAAATAACTGGAATGTATCCTGATGGTTTTCTGATGTTTTAGTTCGCGATCATGCTTTTTATGATACTATTTCATCTTCACTGACCGTTTAGTGGTGTGGTGCGTTCACTGTTTGTAAGCAGCAAAGTCGGGTGCAACCAAGCCAAGTCAAGCGTAAGCGCCCTTTATCAAAGTGCTCATCAAGTTTAAGCTTTCATTGTTCTTCTAATCAAACTTAAATTTATGCTTGACCTTGTTTATTTAAATGCTAATTGAGGTCGAGATCACGCTGTTTTAAATAAATACGCTAAACACAATAGACAATGTTTAATATTACCCAAGTATACGCGACAACTTACTTTTCGAGTTTCAAATGGGAGTTGATTTTTTTTTCTTAACACGATAGGCAATGTTGTTAGAATGAAATTTGTTCCTTCACGTATCTTAATTTAAAATGTTTCTATAACTCAAATCTGCATAGACTTATCTAAAAGTATATTTTTTACGATTTTTTACATGTTGAGTTTGGTGTCAAAAAGGCTAAAACTTCTCATATTGTCGAAATCCCAATTCGTTTTCATCCTAAAAGGATGGAGTCCGGTTATAGAGCTAATGCATTTAAACAAATGTGCCAAGTGAGTGAGAAGGCCCTTACACCTTTCTCACAACTCATATCCTAAATGCACAACATTGATTAAAAACAATAAGTAAATGAAAGTAAAATATCATAATCAAGATATAAAAAAATGACTAAATACAATGTTTTTTAAACTTAAGAGAAATAGAGTTAATTATTGAATTAAGTTAAATTAATTAAGTTTTAAGATAAACATGATCAATTTCTGATTCAACTCTTGAAATCTATAATGAAGTCATAAATTGCAATTTCAAGAACTCGATCGCTCGACATAAATAGGAGTCAAAGTCAATGTTTTTTTATATCAAGTGTAATTGGCCACTTGATCGAATTTATTCTTTATAACTAGATTTTAAAATTTATTTAAATTAATTAAAAAGAATAAGTTTTGGGAGTCATTTATATGTAGAGAAAGTATTAGCACCCTACAATGCTCGTTTTAAAAACGATACTAATTAATCATGTGTTATTCTATTTTAAGCTTGATAAATAGTTATTGATTTCATATTACTTTTATTTACTTTAATTTTTTTAAAAATAAATGAAAATTCTTAATATTGAAAAATTTTCTAAATTCTCTAACACTTTTAGTAGAGTTATAAAAATTTTCTATTTTCAATTTTATTTAAATTCCTTTCTTGGTTGGTTTTCATTTACGTACATAATTAAAATAAAATGTATACGATGCAATTTTCAAATTGTTCTCAATCTTATTTACTAAGGACATATCCTTTCAAATCAATCACATGTCCTGTTGACTAGAACCTTATCCAAAAACAAAGTCACGGTGTTTCGCTAAATGTTTTGATTTCTAAAATACAGTTGAGATTAAGATACATTTAACAATTTAATTTCAACATGAATTTTAATAATCACTTGAGTGTGTGACTCAGAACGAGTCCAATGTTTTATGTATGTGGGGGTGGTGTGGGGGGTGTGGAATGGTAATAAATAATGGTTTGGAGGAAGTCTAGGTGATGATTGTACAATTCAACAGACTTGAATCCTTGAACCCGATTTCTAAGGCAGGTAAACACATGGTGATACATGATAATTATAGTCAACACGCAATGGAAGCTTTCAACTCAATCAAGGTTTAATCTCAAATTATTGGTCAAATTATGCAATTAGTTCTTGTATTTTATTAAAATAATGAATTTAATTTTTATATAATAATTTGTAAAAATTAAATTTTAATATTTTTCAAAATTGATAATATCAGTAATCCAATGTATTAAATATTTTTTATTATCTATACTAACATGACATTTGATTTTTTGACGTGATATTTTTATTAATGTAATATTAAATTTGATAACATGATAATAATGATGTGATATTTTATGAATAATGTAATAATAGTATTGATGTAACGTGATTAAGTACTAACATGCATTATATAAATATGGACATCAAATTATTTAGTGTGAGTTCAATACATGGATTAATTGTATAATTACTCCAAATTATTAGGGAGGTGGTTTTACAAATCTGCTTCATTATACATTAATCACCATTCTTAACGAACAATTTATTAGATTTATCAAAATTCAACATCCTATCACTTGATGGGGTGGTATGTGTATATATATATATATATATATATACAAATGTCGGACCATGTGGTCTTTGACTATTTCTAGGTGTTGCTACCCCAACCTTAGGTTAGTAATTTGTCTTGTAATTCAAAAATTTTAATCCCATTGTTTAAATTAAATTGAGTGTAATGTAATACGGCATCATGTTCCTGTCCGATGTCGGTGGCGCGCATTATTGGGATGTTCTTAAATCGCTAGTCTTCCAAAAGGAAACCCCATACAATAAATAACTATAAACAGTTCTCCTTGCCTTGCAAATGTAGCATGTGTACTTGGTGGCCTGATTTTGAAAACGCGTATCAATTTCAAAGAAAATTTAATGTGAGGTGAATCATATCATTTTTTTTATTTTAATAACGTAAGATTTGTTTTACATATGAGTATTTAACTTAATAATAAATATATGTATAATTTTTTTTTCTTCATAATGTTGAGTTAGAGTCCCACTTTCCTCAAAATTGTACTTACAAAGAAAAAAGGGGAATTGCTCCAAGCATGTGCAAACACAGCAGAATTTCACATTTTAGTGTTTTATTATGTTTTAACATATCTAGTTAACAAGATTAATAACACAAAAGGTTTTAATTTCAAACGACTCCGACTCTTTTAGTTATGTTCTTTTTTAATTTCTTTTGCACTAGTTTGAATTTCAAAGAGCACTTGTACGTCCACATTCTTAAACTTAAAATCTATAATAGTACAGTTTTACATGATTATTAATTAATAAAAATAATTTACATTGAAATCTTTTAACTAACAATTAAGATAAATAGTAATAATAATAGTGTATAGGTTCTATGTAATTTCTAATCACCTTATACATTTTTGAACACTTGTGTTAACGTAATAAAATGACAGTATAAGATGTCAATTTTGCAAAAAAATGACAATGCTTTACGTCAATTGAAATTCACAAATAAGATTTATGTCCCAGTTAATTTATATATTTATAATTTATTCACTTTATATATTGTTGTTTTCTCTTGCCTATTCATTTTTTTGTAAAATAAAAAAAATATCGAGCAAAAAAAAAATTGAAATCTAATTTATTAAGATGTTATTGTAACGGGAGTTATTTCGTGAATATAACCAAAGTTCCTTAACATAAGAAATCAAAGAATTTTTTTTTTATGAAAATAAACACGTGTCTTTTTAGCACGCCACCTATTACTACCTTGTTAGAAATGTCATGAAATCTAGCTACGCTTGAAATGTAAAACCATGGAACCACAAGGCAAAAAGGATTGCAATCTTTTAGACAATTTAGTGTTTTGCAAGAATTTCAACTAGTTTTCACTTCAATTCACACACACGTAAAAGTTATAAATATAACAAAACAATTTGTTCAACATGTCAATGTTTGTTAACTAGCTTTTTCTTATTAATATTTTCTGTTGTATTGTAGTATACGACAATATATTTGAAATTAACATCTACAAGAAATTATTAGTAAGTCTCAAAATAAAGCTAATTGGCTTTTTAAAGTCCGAATTCAGTCCTTGCTGATTAAAATTTCAACATGTCAATTGCAATTTCTCTTCTAGGAGGAAAACGCGTGCAAGGTACGAGTAGGAGGGCGACTCGATCAAACACCGTCGGCATCGGTAGGCTGCATCAGAGTGACGCGTGGTTTGGTTGCGTGTAGGTAATTTGACTTGCGGTGCAGCGTATCACTTCTCATTGTGAAAATTAGACAACACAAAGACGTAAGGCTGATGAACAAGGCCGGCTTAGCTTTAACGGCTGCTGTTGGGAAATGCTATCGTCCTTTATAGCTGTAAAATAATAGGGTGACAGACTTTGACCAAACCATCCCCAGTAAACACAAACGATTAGACTCTGTGTCAGTGGAGCTATGGGGCGACCCATTAACCATGGTTGGTTAATTAGTTCTTCAATTTATTTTTGTCATCTTTTTTAAGCCCAAAATTGTCAAATGTGCTGTTGCATCTGTGAAATAATTTTTTTAAAAAATAAATTAATACTATCAAAATATTTATTTAAAACGGCTATAATTGCTTGGTTTGTAAAATTTTGAGGCAATGGAGGTTTCAGAACTAATAAGGACAAACCAAAAGCAAAAAATTGTCTACCATCATATTTTCTTATACTTTAAGTTTTAAAAATTGAAAAATGAAATATATATAATTTTTTGGTGTATATATATATATATATATATGTATATTACTTTTTCATATTTCTTTGTGAACTAGAATAGATTATCAATTGAATTGATATGAGGTGACTTGCGATATTAAGTTTAACAATGGTATTAATAATTAGTATAAATATAGTAAGAAAACAATTTGAAATTTAAATTCGCATAATTAGGATTAAAAGACTACTAATTTGCTTTTCACTCGTTGAATGGAAAAAAAGAAGATGTTTTGTTATTTTGTTATCTTAATTCTCAACCCATAAATTAGATTTTGACTGAAATGGAAAGCATAAATTACAATAAATAAACTTGCACAAGGAAATAAATATGAGAAAAGAAACTACATATGTATTTATGAAGTTCTTAATTAGAAAGATTTGTCATAATATGGTTTTATTTATATACTTTTATCATATAAATAAAAAAGGAGAATAAATATCTACATCAAGCATCGGCGTACGCGTTTCAGTCCAGAAATCAGAAAATGCAATGCCATTAATAAGTTTTTTAAAAAAACAATTTTCTACTGCAATATATTTAAAACAATATTCTATATTTTGCCCACAACAATCTTCACTAGTTAGTTAATATATTTAAAACTAAATCATATCCATTTGGCTACGTGCAAAAAAATCCAAATCAGGTCACATCCCCCACTTGCCAGCATTTAGAAAACGTGTACAGCGCGTGTCAATAATTTGCCAGTAACCTCCCGGTCTCCACACACAACTTTCTTTGTAACTTCTTCAATTTGTTTTCCCTTTCAAATTCGAATTCCTTCTCCTCATATTTAAACCCCCTCCGGACACTGCTTTCTCTCCAATTTCACTTTCCTCTTTTAACGTCTTTCTCTCTCCAAATTTTCTCCTCATCCAAAACCAAAAAAAAAGAAAAAAAAAACAGAGAACCAACCAAAAGTCTGAAACCATGACCTTCCGCTTGAGCAACAATCTAGTTGGAATTCTCAACTTGGTAACATTCATCCTCTCGATCCCTATCCTCGGCACCGGCATCTGGCTGAGCCGAGAAGGCGTAACGGAATGCGAGCGGTTTTTAGACAAGCCCCTTATCGTAATCGGAGTCTTCCTCATGGTTGTCTCACTCGCGGGACTAATCGGGGCGTGCTGTCGCGTGACGTGGCTACTCTGGCTCTACCTCGTCGTCATGTTCCTCCTCATCGTACTCGGCATCGTCTTCACGATCTTTGCTTTCGCGGTGACGAATAAAGGGGCGGGAGAAGTGTTGTCTGGGAAAGGGTATAAGGAATACCGACTCGGGGATTACTCAAACTGGTTGCAGAAGAGAGTTACTGATCAGAAGAATTGGAATAAGATTAAGAGCTGTTTGGTTGATAGTAAAGTCTGTACTGATTTTCGTGACAAGTATCTTAATGATACTGTCGAGGCGTTTTACAGGGAGCACTTATCTGCCGTTCAGGTATGATTTTTTTTCCCCTCTTTTTTGGTTCTCTGAGATCGGGGCTCTCGTTTTAGTTTTTTCTACTTTGGTTCAAAATTTAATTCATTTTGTCCATAGCGTGGGTTTCTTTCGAGATCCAATTTTAAATTTTGGAAAATTTTGGATCGGGATGTTGTAGAAATTTTGATTTTCATGTATTTGTTGGAGATCGAATTCTTTTTTCATGAACTTTAGGCGAGAGATAATCATAAATGTTTTTCTTGCGACTCTTAAGTGATAACTGTCAATATTAATGACGAGATTTGAAATCTTTTAGTCCTTTGTTTAGAAACGAACTTGCGAATTTCAAAGATGTTTAGTCTTATAATTTTGCTTTAGTCAAAGAAAAGTAATTGACTGTTTGGTTGTTTTATGAAACTTTATGCATAAAGGGGGTCTGGTATCAATTCTTTTTTTTTTTAAAGTTAATTCTATCCTTTTATAAAGTTTTGAGGGTAATCTATAACTTTATGTTAATTTCAACTTTATGATAAAAAGGGTTCTCCACTTTTCTTGTGGAACATTTTAACGTATAGATTCTACTTTGTAAGATTACCATAGCTTTCTAAGTTTCTATTTCTCTAGGAATAGGATTTTTCACCTGTTACTTATTAAAGAGAGCGATCATCACCAATCTGAATGAATTAGATATGGGTTTGTCACAATTTTAACGAATATGATTCTGTTGTGCTCATGTTTTGACTCCTATACATGGACTGTATTTTGTTCTTGTTGTTGTAGCCACTTTGGTGCTATTTCCTTGGCCCGTGTTCTAATCTGTTTATGTAATTGCAGTCTGGTTGCTGTAAGCCTTCAAACGACTGTCAATTCACCTATGTTGGGCCAACTAACTGGACTAAAACGAACGGCGACTTCACCAATACTGACTGCAATTTGTGGGATAACAATCTGAATACTTTATGCTTCAATTGCCAGTCATGCAAGGCTGGATTTATAGACAACCTCAAGAGCTCTTGGAAGAAGGTGGCGATTGTCAACATCGTATTCCTTGTCTTCCTCATTGTTGTCTACTCTGTTGGCTGCTGTGCTTTTAGAAACAATAGGAGAGACAATGCTTATCATCAAGGGTGGAAGCCTTGAGGTTGTCTTTGATTTTAGTTTCCCATTTTGGACGTCGGCACGGAGGGTTTAGTTTTGTTGGATATGCTTGTATTTTCTGCACTGTACTTTAATGTCTATGTTTGCTTTTGGATCTTTTAGTGTATAGCTTTCTATCAGTGATCTAGTTGTTCTTTGAACATTTTGGATATATATATATGATCGTTTATATGCTTTTTAAAAGCTCCCACTCTCAATTTTATTGTTCTATTAATTCATTTGGTGCCAATGTTGATGATTTCAAGTTCCTGTACAGAAATTTGCTCATAATAATGTTGTAATTTTCCTGTTTTCATTCTCTTGAGTGTTGACAAACAATGGTTGTTGGGCAAGAAGAGCTAGGTCTGTGGGTCACCTAAACAAGAATCCCAAAAGGTGTGGGTTTATGATCTTTATACCTGGCTTATTTCTGCCTTATTTTCCTAGGTTTCATGAACCTGAAATCCAAGGACTTGAAGCAAATGAAAATATCTGGGCAAAGATGGTTGTTGGTCATTGGATATTTGATATTTGATAGGAAGTAGGAACCCAAGGTAATGTATTAGAATGACTTTTCAATCTGGGTAAGGTTATGTGGGGTCTTTGATAGTGGGTAGGACTAGTTAATGCAATGGTCCCTGCGTGTTCTAAATCAAAATGATGCTTGTCTCATTAAAGGACAGAAAAACTTTATACTTTTGGACATTTCTTTGAGTGGGAATCATAGATACAAAATGTAAACGAGTGGTTTGAGTGCTGTTGAGAAAGATATTCCTGGATAAAGTGATGACTGATGCCATGTTGCGCGTGGATTAGTGTTTCAATGGCTTAAAGATCGGTAGATGAAAAGTTGCTCTCATTTTACTCAAATCTTTTTGGGGAATGTGATCCTTTTCTTAGTTTCTTTCATATGATTCGAGGATTAAATAATTGTATTTACATTGACGCACCAGAGGTCCAAGTTTTGGGCCTCACGAATATAAGTACATCGTCATCAAAAATTGAAAGTGAGCTACATGGTTACTTGGGCCTCAAACAAATGTGAATCTATCATCATCATCATAAATTGAAAGTGAACTACGTGCATACTCTACTTCACTTGGATATCTCCCAACATCCTGCACATTTGGCTCCAGAACTTCATATATCATCTCCTTAATCTCAAAGTCTCCACAAACTTCATACATTTTCTCAAACATCCTCGGACTTACCATTTAATTGTTTGACCTTAGAGTTAGTGTAGTCCTTAGGATATGGCTTAGCAATTCCATTGATTGGATATAGTAGTTTGAGGTCAAATTTCAAAAAATTCATGTTCATGTTCTTCTGATCAAAGCAGCTTCAAGAGCTCTTCTTTAGTAGTGGTTGATAAAATTATTATAATAGAGTTGCCATTGACAGAGGGGTTAGTTGTATTTGGATTTGTGATAGTTACTACATCAACTGTGCTTTCTTCATTTCCTCCATTGTTGTTCGTGTTGTTGCTTCCATTAGTTTTGTTGCTGCTACTGTTAGGTTGCCTGGGTTGAGCCTGAGAGGTTGTAGCGGTTGAGGATACAGGTTGGACAATTGTTTCCATCATTTGTGAATTGTAGTCTTCCAACACTTGCATCATTTCTTGGGAAGCTTAGAGTAACTTCATCATGTCCTGGATATAGGATGGAATAGGTGAGTCTTGGATACTGGTGGAACCGTCCATGTCTTCCAATAGCACAAAGTTCTCTTTTGTGAGGTTATACTTAAGGCAAGCACTCTTTTCTGGTAGAGTTGTCAAAATGTAAAAAATTCTTTTGATAAAGAGAGAGGTAGTGTTACAATAAGTAAAGTGAGATGCAGTGGAAACGATGGAGAGGAAGACTAGAGCAGCTCTTGAAAGTGTTGAGTGTTTGCGGCAAGATGTGAGGGATACAAATTAGGGAAAAAGAGTGGCGGAGCATGATAGAGAATAAGGTGGAAATGATTGACTAAAAGAAAGAGTATTTTGGAAAGAGTTCAGAGAGAGCTTGAGAGAGTACCTTAGAGAGGGGGATTGTTGAATTTCTCATCGTCCTTGATGAATTGCCAAGAGTTTTCTCTATCAAGCAGAAATAATTTGTTGAAGCAGTTTGTGAGAAAGTGTTTATTGGACATCATAGGAGCACGTTTAGAAAGAACCTATTCATCATGGCAAGAATAGGTCCATTATGGAAGAACATGTTTGCTAAGAGAAGAACAGGTCCATTATGGAAGAACACATTCATCATTGGAAAATACGTTGGTCCTTTACATATATGGGGTAGTGGGTAGACGTTTTGGTTTAATAACATAGTGAAATTCAATAACACTTAACAACGTGTGACGTATTTCTTGAGAATGAGAGAAAATGCAAAACACTTGTACTTTAAGGAAAAATTCAAAAGAAACTTCTTAATTACTTCCACATCTAAGTTTCAGGTCAAATTAACTATTTAAAAAATCTTAAAATTGAAAGTAATTTGTGAACTTTATCACTTATTTTGAGTTCTTTCACTTTTGCCTACTTGATAAAGTTGTTTTACTCTTTTTGATAGTTCTCATTACTTTGTGTATAATGATGACCGTAAAACAATTCTTAGAAATAATAAGTTAATAGTCAAAATCATACACTTACTGTATATATAATAAGTTGATAACAAATTGGTTTTGATATCTTCTGTTTGAATGGGAATTACTGGCAAGGGAATCCTGTTCGTTCCACACAAGCTTCAAACAGGACATTCCTAATTAGAGACAAATGCATTATTGTCTTCTTAAATAAATTTTAAACAGTTGTTGGTCATTTATGATTCATCCAAGTATCATCATCCTTAGTTGATTTATCAGACAGAAGAGGTTCTTCTAGATCAATTTTACTAGTCTTCTCAGAGGATTCGTCCATTATGACTTGTACGATTTTTGTCTGATTGTTAAGCGGCTTTGGATCCATCCCTTCTTTGATCTCTTCAACGTCTTTAGCTTTACCCCATAGGACAATATATAAACCAATAATCACAGCAAAAGCGCCAACCAAGCTGAGGTAAACCAAACCAGACGTAAGATATACAACTACGCACAATGTGAACAGCTGCAGCATTAATAATACCTCATAATCGTATGGAGCATAGTCAAAGAAATTGATAAAAAAAAAAGATACTGCTATTAGATGGCATCAGTTTTCATTCTTTCCCTGAAAAGAAGAGATAGTTAGGTACCTTCCAATATATGTCTCCTCATGTTGGAATACAGCAGCAACGATAGTCACAATTACCGTGCATAGGGGATTAAACATTGCAGAAAAGAGTGGACCTGTTCGTGAAATGCACCAGGCTTGAACAAAAAAAGACACCGCCAAAGCAATTCCCTATTTGATGAAAATATTCAAGTCATTAAGATCCTAGGGTCTGAAATGAACATGACTAGAAACGTTAGTAGAGTGTAGAGAAATGAGTGCTGACCGTGAATAAACAGCATGAAAGCTCTAGATATGAATTCAGACTCCAAGCTTCTAGATCTTTCTCTACTAAAAATGCCACTGTTGCTGATTCCAATGTGGCCAAGAAACACATCCAAGAAGATGAATACAAATGATCAGGGCAGCTAGCTGAAATTGGGACCTGTTTCGGAAATTGAAAGAGAATCTAGTGATCTAGTTGTTATACACTTAAAAGTCGATTATAGAAGAATATGTGGGGAAAATACCTGCAAGACCATCCAAAGTGACCAGAAAAAGCTGCTTACAAGTAGAAGTAGACAACCCAGCAACCAATTTTCTCCTCCCGGGCTGAACGAAGACTTAGGTGGTAGTAGTTCTGTGTTTAGTAGCTTTGGGCCTTTGAGCAATGTCATGGATATGGCTCCACCAACACAGATTACTGTTCCCAGTATCTTGGCTAAACTGGTCAAGCTTTGGATATGAACTTTCTCCAGCCTAAAAATCGAGATTGGGAAAATATTAAGAGACCCACAGTTCAAAAGCAGAGGCGAATTCTCAAGCTCCAGCTTTCATACCCTTTTTGAAGTCTAAACAACTATGCAAGGACACCAAAAACATAAATCTACCTAAGCAGAAATATGTAGAGGTCTAGAAATGATCAATGAAGAGACAGATCGAAGTTGTTATTATTGGAACAGGCAGAATCCTTAGTTCAAGTGCAAACTGCCAAGGCTTAAACATTGACAATATTTCTATGATAACAGATCAAAATAAGGCTCTTGGATTAAGAGAATGAAATCATTTAATTTGGCAGAGCATTGTTAAGGCCAAGCTCTCCTGAAACTGGGGGCAATCTAATCTGGAGACGGCATTGAAAAGTGTCATTTTCAGCGTACTGTGTCCAAATGATAGCATTTAAATTAAGTATTTGGTTAGGATTCAACAAGTTTGATGAGGAACTAACTCTACCTATCAAGGACCTATGGAAATGTTCCCCAGTTTTTTTTTTGATAAAATTGTTTTATTTTGCATATCCAGTCCAAAAGATTCTTAAGACCCGGTTGAGTATGCGCATATTACCCAAGAATGGCAGTCATAACAAAGGTGACTGCGGGGATTAGATTAGTCATCGCACTTGCTATTGTTGAAGATGACAAGTAGAGCCCCTCAAAATATGCATTCTGATTGGCCGTAACACTGCAAACAAAATTTAATTGTGAAGAAATCATCAGTAAAGTTCACCAACTTATTCACATAGAAAAGGAAACACATTTTTGAAGCCAGCATTCACCCAAGAAGAGAAGCCAGAAATATCCAAGCAAAGCTCTTCAACCCCAAAGAGCACCTGGACGAATTTTTTCTGCCAACAAAAACATGAAAAATTAGAGAGAGAGAGAGAGAGGCAAAAAATAAAGATATGCACTTACCTCCTTGACGCAAAAGCTATAGGTGCAATGAGCAAGGTTGCTATCCCCTGCCTATAGACTACAAACACCCTGGGGCTCAGCCCCTTGAGGAGAGCAGCTCTTGTAAAAAGAGCAACTCCTGCATAGATGAACTGTAGTCCAATCATGGCCCAAGCAGGCTTGTAATAATCTGTTCTTCCCATACTTGTTGGATCAGCCTGTCTCTGAAAACACTGCTTTTGATACCTTAAAGCTTTAATATATGGACCACCGTGAGCTTGAACACATGCATATAAAGGGGGAGAGTTGGTAGACAAGTTGATAAGTTCTGAGCTGTGACAAACAAAAGTAATTCACTACAGACAAAAGAGACCAAAATAAAGACGAGCATATTGATTAGACAACAATAGCCTGCCAAAAAAAACAAAATGTAACTGATCTGGTGACGCGGCGAGATGAAACGCTTCAAACTCAAAAGGACTAGAATTTTCAAATTTCTCAGCTATGCATTGTCCCCTACAAGAGATGGGATTTTTAACGTGCTGCCGATGTAATCAGGATTGGCACTGGTGAATTATTGAGTTGGAGGTTTGAACCTATTCTGCCAGTGTATGATAGTTAATTGTCTATTGTTTCTTTTTATTTCTTCTTCTGGGTTGGCTTTGTCTTGCATGCAGCATGAGGCTAATATTTTAACATGCACAGGGAAAGAAGGATCTAGAAGGATACACTCAACTGACTAAAATAATCAAACCATATAGCTCGGTCGTTCAGAAATATTTAATTTCAGTTACGGTTCTTTTGTTTATTTATTTTTTATTCGCAAAATTACAATACATATCTAATTTTGAGAAAGAATCATATAATACAGTGACAAATAAACAAAAGTAAAAATCACTCCCAAGTGGACCTAAATAACCGGTTGGCATCCTTTCCTCTCACGAGTGTGGTACATTTGGACTCTAGATTGGCAGCTCTATAGCTAGCATGTGAACATGTTTGAATGGTTAAAGTTATGAAAATTAGTAATCTTCCTAAAGTAAAAGGTTTAATACGGACTGATACATAAGGATCTTTTAGGATACCTTAATTATGATTGAGGACTAAATGATTGTGTATGTTTTCATTGCTTTCATATATAGTTGTTAAATAGAGATACATATTGTATATATTATTTTTAAGTATCGAATATCGAGTATTGTATCATATCGTAAGATACAGTAATAATTTTTTAAAAATTAATTATAAATAATATATATATATATTTAAAATAATTTTTTTAAAAAGTTATATTTATTAATAGGATTGCGAAATATTGCACATAAATTTAGAAGATGATTTCTTTTTAATTTAAAATCTCAACTATTATGAATATATGTATCATGTCTTAAGATTTTAGATCAGGCCAGGTAGCCTAGATAAGCCAAACAGTTCAGTAGGCCAAACACAAAAGTGTAATATGATTTGAACTCTTATTTTTGATTATATATATATATATAAATTTGGATGTAAATTAGATTGAATTTAAATTAGGATTTAATCCATTCAAATTAAATTCCTACGCATTATTTTTATCTTATAAATTCTATTTAAATAAGAGGTTATTAGCTTATAAATAAGCCCTTTATTTAATTTGTAAATACACACTTTCAAATAAGATCTTTTTACTTTATTAATGCTTTTCTCTCATAGTTGTTGTTTTAGGTGATATTTTATAACACATTATCAGCATGATTCTCTAATCTCTCCAGTTTTGGTATCATTGAGTTTTCATTATCATCTCAAAGTTGAAGTTCCAATTCTTTCAAGCTTCAAAAGGATTTCAATGATTAGTCTTTAATTTTTGGTTTTGGCGAGCTAGGTAAGTGACTTGATATTTCTTTGGTATTTTCATCCATAAAAATTAACTTAAATGTGAATTTGTTATCATGTAGTATATATTATATTTTGTCTCTGGATTTATTAAATCAAATATTGAATTTGATATAATGTAGTATGTATCATATTTTATCCTTTGATTTATTAAATTGGATTGAGTATGCAAATATATATAATTATATATGATCTCTTTATTTTGGTATTGGAATATTATTTGCTCAATACATGATTTTTTTGAATTTCAAACGTAATTATACTTAGTATATGTAAATCTTTCTTTTATACTATAAGATTTTGCATAAGACATTTTTGAATTGAACATATGAAATTGGCCTTGTATGGTATCTATTTTAAATTAGTGGAGAATATTATACTTTGGGTAATCTAAAAATACGGTTTGTTTTGGATTTCATGTCTTTTTATGGTTGAGCAAAATAACAAGCCACTAATGAAAAATTATGAACCTCGTACATTCCCTAAAGTGAATGTGACTTCATTTAATAATTATGGTTATGGATGTGAAAAAAGTCATCATAATTATTACAATTGTGGTGGTTACACTAATCACTATTTTAATAATAAGACTATATTTAATCACAAGAAGTGGATGAATATTGAATTGATACAAAAAAAAAAAAACAAAAGTAAACAAAATAAAAGAAATATAGAAAGCGTCTGTAATTGATGTGGTATGAAAGGCACACTTGTCGTATGTTGAAACAACTTGTTGGATTTTATCAAGCATCACTAAAAGCTAAAATAAAAAAATATTGAAACAAATTTTGTTTAAGTTGTTGTTTTTCTTGTCCACTCTGACAGAAGAATTGATCATCTAATTGGTTGTAAAAATATCTAAAAATGAAATTTCTTAATAGTTTATTGGTGTGTTTTAATATAATTCTATCATGAAAATATTTTTATATGTTCTCATTATATTTAAATGATATGTTCTTATTATATATTTTAATAATAAATTCTATATTTAATGTTCTTTATGTTAACTTGAAAATTTTTAATTGTATATCTTATTTTAAAATATGTATATCCATCTGGTTGGATCCAAGATCAATGATACAGATATATGTCTAGCAAATAGTGTTAAAACACGCACTATATTTAAGATAAGAAATATTTTTCCTACTTAATAATAGAAGAAATCAATGTCAATATAATATTTGGTAGTACAATATTAATTGAAGGTTTTGGAAGAGCTAATATTTTAATTCTTGGAGGAACAAAGTTTATAATAGAGGATGCATTATTTTCAACTAAGTCTTAAAGAAATTTATTAAGTTTAAAAGATATTTGTTTGAATGGATATCATATTGAGACAATGAATAAAATCGACAATTAATATCTCTATATTACATCTATTATTTCGAGTAAGAAGTGTGTGTTGAAAAAATTACCCTTTTTGTTCTTTACATTGTACTACACAAATATTAGTATGATTGAAACTCATGCTATAATAAATCAGAAGTTTACTAATGATTTTAATATTTGACATGACTAGTTGGGTCATCCTAGATCAATAATAACGCAAAAAATTATTGAAAATTCATGTGGGTATCCATTGAAAAATAATTTTTTTTTTCAATTTGATAAATTCTCATGCGTTACTTACTTTCAAGGAAAATTAATTACAAAGGATTGCCAGCTAAAGTTGAGACTAAATCTTCTACATTTTTGAAATGTATTCAAGGAGATATATGTGGATCCATACATCTACCCGTTGTTACTTGTGGATTTGGGAACCCGTTCACCTCAACATGAAAATTTTGAGAGTCACCATCAATTTTTTTATAAGGTGCGATTGGCCACTTATTAAAATTTTTTTATTCAACGAGATCTTAAATTGATTTTAGGTTCGTTTAAAAAACAAAAACTTGGTTTACAAATTTTAGAGTTAGGTTCAAGAGTACAATTACACATGAGGAAGGATTAGCACTCTCGTGACACCCGTTTCACAAACGGTACCATTTAATCATATGTTATTCTATTTTAAGCTTAATTTTAATTTTATTCTTGTATTTCCTTAATCATTGTTTATTATTCTTTTTTTTATTTTATTCGTAACCTAAAGTCCATTATTCGATTTATGGGTGTGACATGCACATGATGTAATTATAGAATACATGGCATAAATCTCGATAAATGTCAAATAGAAACCTTTTATTGAGAATATTTCTCGAATTCACCTATCATACTAGTGGGATCTGAGGATACTCTCTCACTTAGGGAATTACTTAGGAAAACTTGCATTCGTGAGCTTATCAAGAAAATCCCATCAGCGGGATAATATTTTCATGAATGTAAACTCTAGTACAAGTAAATGCCTTTTATAAGAACATTCTTTGAGCCCTCTCATCGTACCGGTGGGACTCGAAGATATCCTTTCACTTAGGAATTTTTTGATCAAACTCACCTTCACAAGCTTCTTGAAAAGTTTTATCATCGAGGCCTCCACTTGTGTACAAAATGTATCTAAATGCATGCAATTACAGATAAATAACATGATGGTGACATGTAATTAATTTCGATATTTATCGTCTTTTATGCCATATATTTAGCATTTCATTAAGAAAAATTTTTTATTTGAATTAAAATATTAAGACTTAAGATTAATTCCCTACCATCATATTGGTGGAGTTTAAATTAAATCCCTCACCTAAGAAAATTAAGTTGAGATTGCGACTTCTCACGACCCAGGTAAAAATTTCATTTTCGGTATAATCCAAATAACATGTTTTATACTATTATGTAGTTTATTTTTAAAAGCATAAATATTATATATATTTTAAAAGCATGAATATTTTATATTTCTACTTTAAGCTTACAACATTCCCTATTTTGTATTAATTGATTTAAAATATTATTCGGATTAAGAAATATTGTGTCAAACCCTGCTTTGTAAAATAATTATAATGTCATTCACATGCTCGATAGAATGTTGTATATTTAGGAAGTTCAAAAAATCGTTAAAAGACGATATTGCCCCTAATGGTATCATTAAGTCGATTAAGCCTCGAACTAGTTCAAATAGGAATTTTAAGGTGAAATTAAGAGTTTCACAGTTCAGGGATGATTCAAAACTGTAATTAGGAGTTCGAGGATCAATTCGGAGTCAAACCGAAATTTTCACTATCTAGGGGTAAAATTGTAATTTTTCCACTCGCGAACAAAATTTGAGATTTTGAGAGAATTTAGATCACATTTGACAAATTAGAGAATGGTATGAGTATAAGGGATGAAAAATATGTCTATGGGCAATTTTTCAGTTTTTGGGGTCAAAATGTAATTTTTCACTTTACGGGGGCAAAAGTGTAATTTTTAAAATTTGCTCCACCAAAACTTTGGAAAAGTCTAGAAATTTCATGGAGGACATGGATAAGTGAAGAGGATTGAGTGGTAGAAAAAGAAAGTAAAAAAGATGGCTAGAAAAAAATAAAATAATAAAATATTCAAAAGGTAAATAAAATAATAATATTTTATTAAGCCTATTAAAAGGCTTGAAAATTCCAGAATTTTTCATTGGGATGGTCAGCCAGAACCAGCAGGAGAGAGAGAGAAATAAGAACAAACCCTAGAGTGAGAAAATTCAAAGAAAAAGTGTGATTTTTCAAGAAATCAAGTGTTTAAAGGTATGATTTTTCAAGCTTAGCTTGAGATTTATCATTTCCATGCATTTCTCATCATTTTCCATGGTTGAATCATGTGATTTGAGGATGAATTCAATTCTGAAAAAATGGGTTAGGAGAGAGAAACTTGTTAGATTAATTTGATTTTAAGTTATGTTAGTGTTTTAAGTTAGTTTAACATATTTAGGAACAAAACAACAAGAAAAGAATTTATTTTCCTCCATTACCATTATTGGCTGAATTTTCTAGGGGAATATTGGCTGCTGATCTTGATGTTTATTTGAGGAATTATGATGAATAATGATAAATTATGAGCTTAGAAAAATAATGAGAATTTTCGGAGCAAAAATATGAATTTTTACCCACTAGGGGTATTTTCGTAATTTTCTATCAAGACTGATAATTTACACCACACTAAGGAACATTAAGTCAATTTGGGTGCAATTGAGGTATAGAAACTGAAAAAATTAATTTGAGATTAAATTGGACGCGTTAGTAATTTAATCGGGTAATAGGCCGAATTAGGTCAACATCGCATTTAAGCGGTAGTCGGATAAGTTGCATGTCATATCATGCATATATACCAAGCCTGAATTGGTTTTATAATGGTCAAGCATTGATGTGGTGAATTATGTATTGTACATTGTGGATAGGTGGTGAGCAAATTACACTGGTAAAAGTACAGAAAATTGTGCTTGATGGCTGGGATTAGGAGTACATCAACTCCTAGAACTGTGAGTGGACAATTTATCGTCTTAAATATCTAGAGTAATTATACTTGTTTGATGCTTTTATTGAATGGTGAGTTTAAATTATAAAATATTATGTTTTCCAATTAAAATATTTTTTAATAAAAAATGAGATTTATACTGGTTTTGAAAACTAATATTGTTTTGGGAAAATTGAGTATATGGAGACTGTGTTGAAATTTATGATTTTATATGTTATTGAAATTGTGGCTTATGACATTATGGTAGCATGATGGCTAAATTTTTGAGGTTGGCATGAAATACATGAACAGTTTTGGATTGGTCTTGGTAGACTGGATTACATTTTATTCGCCATATTATGCTACTGGAATTTTTATGGGTCTGGTGGTATATTAAACGGTCACTGCAGAGGTGGGGGTTTCCGTGGACTGCCTATGAGAGGGGCACGGTAACTTAATTATATACTTACCTCCGGGGGGAGATGTTGGGTGAAGTATCTCCTGAGGTATGATTTAAGTGCACCTCACGTTCGGGCCATCACGTGAGAGTGAGACTTAGCCAACGCCAAGGAACGACTGTGTGTTAGATGTGAAAACATGTTTATGGGTATAGGTCATTGAACAGCCTTGGTGGTCTCAGTGGGATACCTTGACGAAGGTACCCGGGAGAAGGATATTGGTAGGGGCCAAGTTTAAAAAATTCATAAGCCGAGAAATTTTGATGAAAAAAAATTGTTTGGTATAGATTGAAACGAGTTTTGTGTTATGAACATTATTGAGATATAACGTTTTTATATTGTCTCCATCTACTCGGCTTTAGATGCTTTTGATGGTAATTGTTTACTCACTGGGATTAT
>NC_030858.1:9486993-9496900 GCF_000208745.1 Theobroma cacao | reverse complement strand
TAATTTTATTCTTCAGTTATTTGATTTAAAGTACGTAGGAATATATTTAGCTTTTACACCATGTTTTTGGCGAGTTTCGATATTTTCGAAGAAAAATGATGAAAATGCCCCTGTGAGCCAGAAAATAATATTTTATTATTTTGAGTTGGAAACAACTTATGTTTTCTTGAAATGCGAGATTTAATAACTGTCGCTCACCAGGGAGATGCGGAAGTTGATGCTAAGCTTTGCGGGGTTTCGATCGGCATTTGGGGTAATGAGTGCTTATCGGGACGCCGCGGCGGTTGTCACGGGCTTGATGAGAGTTTCGGGTCGTGACATATTGAGACTTAAAAACTAAAGCCCTCCCATCATATGGGTGGAGCTTTAGTTAAATCTCTCACCTCAAAACATTAACTCGAAATTGTGACTTTTTGTGTCCCAAGTGAAAATTCCTTCACCGCTTAACTCAAATATCACATTGTTTATATTATCATCCTATATATATATTATATTTATATGAAGGAAATAAAAATATTATTGTATTCACGTAATAAATAGAGTTACCAAAACAAGAAAATCAAATAAGAAAAAAAATACAAACAAATCAAAATCCAGCCCAATAGCAAGCTAAACCAACGAACAAAGGGAGTTCCATTACCTAGTTGGCCAGTGTAGGCCTAAAGATTCAACAAGACCCCTTGTTCGTTTGCACCATGTGGGCTTGTGCAAGCTTTCGCAAATGGCCCAATTCCTCTATGGTCCAAGCTCCCCATCAAATGCACTGTGTGGGGCATTGCATTGGATCCCTTCCCCTCTTTGCGCCAAAACAATGTTGTTTTGCTAAGCCCTTAGCTGTTCTTCCAAACGGCACCATTTAACACCCTAAACTTCACTCAAAACCATAACTATGTAAGTATCATTTTGTTTCTCCCTTCTTAGTTATCTCTTCCTTTTCCACTTGACTAAACAATCACCCTATAAGCACAATGCCTTTTAAAAAACGTCATTGTTCAAACCATTGCACAACCTTCATTTATTGACCATAAGTCACTCCCACAGCCTTGCTTTAACTTGAATCTCAGGGTTAGTCTAGATTTTCAAAAACCAATTCCCTCAATACCGAAAGTCCTTAAACCTGAAAACTTTTTATCGTAAAAAACCAAGTATGATATCATATCTATGATTTCCTGATAAGGATTTCATTTCTGCGTTTCCCTTTTCGATTTTTTTTTTGTATTTGTTCTATATTTTTGCTATATTTGTTTGTGGATAACTGTTGGTAGATCTAGGGCATTTTTTGTGTTTTGCAAAGGTATTGTTAGGGATTTTCTTTATATTACTGCTCTACCCTTCTTTTGCTCCTTCAGGTTGTTATTTATAGTGCAACTCAAGGATTCAAATCTTTAAACATTTGAGATTTGAAGTAGCCGGAGATGTCTTCCTTGTCATCCAAGTTCAGCCGGCTCAAAGGGCATTAAATGCTCTAGGTGACATTTTCCTTTTAGTCACCAATTTGGTATGGGTGACTATAAGAGATGTGACTTTAAGGGAGTGGCTTTAGACAAATATGAGGCATAACTGCCTAGTAGGTTACCATGGCAGTCTGTTTGGTGGTAGCCATAACTTTTTCTTTTTTCTTTTAATCTGGTGGGCCTAATAGGCTTTGAACTTTAAAAGCCCAGAGATCCAATGCGGAATTAGACTTAAAGTGTCGTGGGACTTCAATCTTAAAAACACTTAATCCAATTAGACTTACATCAAACTTGACTTGATGTTAAATAAATAAAGACTAATAAATGAAAGAAAATAAAACGGAGATGAAATAAAAAAGAACACCTTAAATTGATTCGAACATAATAAGGTGTTTATAATTGTCTCTTTTTGTGTACTTTCTAAGAATCAGGAATTGCACAAAGATACATGACGACTATTTTGTTTTAAAAGGCAATTTAAGGCCACAAAGACTTGCTCATCTCAAAATGAGCTTGATTCTTTATTCTTTGACTTAAAGATTTTGGAAAATGTTATCTAGAGGTTTTGAAATTGATACTTGAAGGTTTTGAAGATGTAACTAGAGGTTTTAAGCAATTATATTTGGAGGTTTTGAAGTTGTTACTAGAAAGTTTTGAAGATGTACTTGGAGGTTTTGAAAATTGTACGTAAAGGTTTTGAAGTTGTTACCTAGAGGTTTATAGTATAGCATACCTAGAGGTTTTGTGAAGAAAAGTTTTTCTCCTCATCTTTAAATAAGGCAATGTAACTTAAAAGTAGTCTTGCAGGTAATTTCCTGAAGGCTTTCAAAATGTTTACTTGGAGGATTTGATGTCCAGGGAACAGATGATGCATGCCTATGCTGAGCATGTTGGTATGGATATGAGCACTTTTCCTACACTCTCAGATGATCCCACTGTGGAAAACTTGCCTTTTGATGATGAAGATGAGGATATCGAGCAATACTCTAACAAGTCAAGGGAGTACCACTTTCTTGTACTTTTTGTTTACATTGAGGATGATGTTGATATTAAGTTTGTGGGAGCTTTTACACTGCATTGTAGTCTCATGTGGGAATTTTTCATGTTAATTAATGCATATGCATTTGCATTTGAACTAGAATTAATTGTGCTAGTTTAGTTTAATTTACCTATCCAATAATGAGAACTCAGTTTTATTCCTATCTTGATTCTTTGAAATATGTGAATATTGTTTGAGTGTTATGTAAATTCTCATCCTAAGCTTTACTGTTAGGTTAAAATTTTCACATTTTGGACACTATGTCTTTTGCTTAGTTTCATTGTATATATTGAGAAAAAGTTTATGTGAATGCGAATTCTTAAATTATGTATTAAGTTTAGAATTTGTTTGATTCTTTCTTAAGGTGAAATCTTAGGCTACACGTAATTACGAAAATGATTTAGGCCATTTTTAGATCGATTGAGTCTTTCGAAGCCTTCATTTATTTAAATTATCCTTAGTTTTCCCTTTTGAGCTTAATGACATCGTTTCTTTGTCTAATACTTAATTTTTAGCTTAGAACCTTGTATTGAAAGTTCCAATTTCTTGCACCCTTCATTCTTAAGTGCATAAGTCAATTTAGGAAGTTATGAGCTAAATGGTGATAAAAGTAGTAAAGATGAAAAATGATGAAAAGTTCAAAAGTATAGTTGTGTTCATCTGACTACCCAATAAAAAAAATTTCAATGTGGGGGTGTGAAACTGAAAAAAGAAAAAGGGAAAGAAAGAAAAGCAGAATGAAATGAACAAAAGAAAAATGTTGATGAAAAAGGGATAGACTAGGTTGAAGGGCATTAAAGCTCTGATTAGATCCTAGATTGATTATATGCTTAAGATAACTTGAGCTATACATTATCCTATATCGCACCTTTACCCTAACCATATAATATAAGCTAATAAAAGTCCTATTGATCCTTGATTTAGTGTTAGTCTACATTAGTGGAGAGAAAGAGATGAAAAGCAAACTTATGGAATTTAATTACTAATTTGAATTTTGCATGAATATAAACTTATCCGGATTGTACAATTTTTTAAGTGAAAAGATTGCATACCCACACGAAATTTCACTTAATGATAAGTTGGCATTTGAATTGAGACATGAACTTGAATAGTATTTGTATGTGGATTAGAATTTTGAATGTGAAGTAACTTTTGAGGATATAAAAGGTAATGGATGAATGGTGCAACTGAAGTCTAGTTGAATGCTTTTATGTTTTCATGTTTAAGTTAGAGTATTTAGTTCTTTATTTTGCTCAAGGACTAGTAAAATCTTAAGTTTGGGGGTTTGATAACTCTGCTATATAGAGTTGTTAACACATTTTGGGGACTTTAGTGGCTAGATCCTTGAGTTCTAGATCAGATTTTAACCTTTCAAGCTATTTTTCTAGTGTCAGGTAGATTACGTATTGAACAGTTAAATTAGTTGGTTTTAGTTTAATTTCACTTTATTTTGTCTTAATTTACTTTAGGAAAAATTATTGCCAATTTTTCTCATGGTTTTGTACAGAATATGATGAGCAAGGTGAAAGAAAGATATGATAGCATAAATGAAGTGAAAGTGTCACTTGTACATGTTGTAGTAATTTGAAGATAACTTGAGTTGTCGAAAGCCAATTGATGTGATTTTTATTCATTAGAAAGCTAAGAGAATGGGCTATAACTTTCATGCTTACCACTTTACCCGTTTGGATCAGATGGAGATGAAAATCATGTTCGAAGTTGATGGACATATGTAGGTCTACACTTATGGCCGCATGGTTAGAGCGCCGTGGCGTAGAGAATCATGGTTGTGGCGCTAAAGAAGTAGCACTGAGGCGCTACCAAGGAAGGCCACAGCACTACGACACCACCTTAATTTCCAAAACATACCTTTGACAAAAAATTAGAAAGTAGGGCACCTTGCACATATTTAAAAGCCTTTTTGGAGAGCATTCTAGAGAGAGGATGGCAACAACTTTCTAGAGAATTGAAGTTTGAATCAATTAAGAAATCAAGAGTAATTGAGAGAGATTTGCAATCAATCAAGCTTCAACATTAGTTTAATTTTGTCATTTTGTGTTATTTTTATTTCTTGTTTAGAATTGATGGCTAAAATTCTTTAGATAGTGTTTTATTTTGATATTATGAACTAATTTGCTTATCTAGGATTGTGGTAGATTTCAACATGTAATCTGAATACTTGTTTTTTGTTGTTTATCATGAATGGTTAATGTTTTACTTAGTTAAATATGTTCTTAATGCTTTTAATTGTTGAATTAATAATTAATTGATTTGTGAATCTACTTGAACTTGACAGAGAGATTTTAGGTTGAACTAAGATTTGATTAATGTATGTTCACTTTACTTAGGTGATCTGATTCGTGATTCAGGTAGACATACGCCAATTATCATATATAGCCAAATTAGGACACTTACTTAATAAGCTTAATTTAATTGATTCCAATAGACATATAGTGAACTAATTAAGTTAAGTATTTGTATAAGCATCTTAACAGAGACTTGTCCATAGTTTTGGATTCTAGGTTAGTAAAACCACCCAGGAAAGATAAATAACAAGAAAAGCTAGCATCAGATGAAATGTTGAATGAACCCATGATCCTAAGTTTTTAATATATTGTTTTCTCAATTCATTTAGTTTATTAGTTTATTTAGTGTTGATTTTTAATTTTGTTTTAATTAGTTCTTCTTGAATTTTCAAATTACTTAAATAAGATTAATTTGTTCTATAATTTTAGTTCTTAGTGCCCGTTTGGCCTGACTTATTTTCAGCTTATCTACTGCTTAAAAGCAGAAGCTGGACTAAATAGGATTTCGTAAAAAACTCTTAAAAAAAAGTAGCTTTTTTTAAAGAATAAAATATGAAACAAAAAACTTAAAAAAAAGCTCCAATTAGGAGCTTTCTCATCTTTTTTTTTTTTAAAACACACCAGCTTATTAGGAGAGCTATTTTTTCCCAAAAAGATCTTCCCTCTCAAAAAATTCTCCCTCCCTCTCTCCCTATCGATTTTCCTCTCCTCTCTCCCTTTTTGTAAATCATCATTTTATGGTTTTTTTTTTGTTCTTACAAAAATTAAGAAAAAAGAAGATCCAAAATTCAAAACTGCATTAAAGTATTATTTCTTTTTTTTCTTTTTTGTTTGTTTTTCATTTTATTTTCTATATTTTTTTGGTACTTTGAAAACTCTCTTTATTAGTTGATATTTCTCAATTTATTGTTTAATATGACAATTATGTGATGTTTATTTATTCTTGACTTCTTTATGGTGTATATAATATTTGATGATTATGATTGAAATAATTAATTAAATAAGTCAATGGTTGTTGAGACAAATTAGATGAAAATTAAGATAATATTCGTTGATTATGGTTGTTGAGATAATATTGTTCATGGAGGTGAACTTTGATAATAAGGACATCTATAGCTAAATATGGTTTCTTGAATTATTATTACCACTTTAGACTTCTCGTCTTCTTTTTTGAGTTCTCCTCCATTGTTAAGCTTAAGAGTTCCAATAGTCGACTCACTGCTTTCTTTCATCTCTCATTTTTTTATTTGATTCAATTTTTTCTCTTGATTTTATTTATTTATTTTTATTTAATAAAAAATTATTTGTGAATTATGTGTTACTTATAAATTATTTGTGGAACTCTTTTTTTTATGATTTATTATTAATTATAAACTCTATATTATATAAAAATCCTTTTAATATTTGCAAAAATTTATTTTAAATAGATAAAAAAATAAAATTAATTTTGAAATTAATTTTCTTTATTTTGAATAAAGAAATTCGTGATTAATAAAAAGTTATTTATTAAATACCCTTTATGGTAATTTTAACTAAAATTAGAGTTTATATAAGTTGTTTTACCAAATAACTTATCTATAAAAAAGAGCTTATAAAAAGTAAATTTGTCAAAAAATTTTAGCTTAATTTTAAAATGAGAAATTTTAAAAAATAACCCTTAAAGATAAGATGTTTTAAAAAATAGCTCTCTTTATAATTTTAACTATTATTAGCCAAGTTGGACAAAATTACCCTTAATGAAATTATACGCTATGATGTTACACGTCATTTACAAAAACATATTACATGCTATATGATAAGCCATGGTTAGGTTGTTACACGTTATAGTTAGATTGTTACATGTCATGTACAAAAACATGTGATAAGCTATGATTAGGTTGTTACACGCCATGTTGAAAAAAAATATTGTTGTTACACACCATGTACAGAAACATGTTGCACGCCATGGTTAAAAAAGGTTGTTACACACCATGTTAAAAAAAATATTGTTGTTACATGCCATGTTGAAAAAATATTGTTGTTACACAACATACTCAAAAATATTTTGTTACACTTTAATGCCTAAAATGTTGTTGTTTCTTACAAACCAAAACTTCAAATCCTCTCAACTCTTTTCATTTCCTTTATTTTTTGACAATTTGACACTGATTAAAGTGTTTTTAACATGTTTTCATAAATCAAAATACAAATTTTTTTTTATCTAAAACACCTACTTTGACTAAAAATAAAAAAAATATTTCTTTGAAAACCTAGGTTTATAACTTTCAAAATTTTGAGTTTATTGGTGTCTAGGTCCTGAATTGATTCAATTAAAAGCTATTTCATACATCTGTGATTATTTTTACCCTTTTTGTTTTATCCAAAATACCTAAAAATTGAATTTTTCAAATAATCACACACCTAAGCACGTCAAAACTATTATTTGGTGTCTTGAAAGTGCAAGAAAATAGAAATATGAAAATACGGGAGAGAGAAATCGAAAGCATAACGACAAATGCTGAAGAAAGAAATTGATACAATTTGAGAGTGGGATGGTGAGAGAGAGAAATCTAAAGCACAAATGGGGAGAAATTGTGATGAATGGTTTAATTTATTTGAAATAGTTTAAAGGGTATTTTTGTCAAATCATGACTAATATGGCTAAAAATAATTAAATTTATTTTGATGGTTATTTTTAAAATATCTTTATCAAGAAAGGTCATTTCTCACAATTTTCTCTTTTAAAAGCTATTATTTTTCATAAGAGCTTTATAATAACTTTTAAGTTAAAAAAAATCAGGCCAAACATGCTCTTAGTGAAACTTTAGAAATAAATCCTCTTGGGAACGATAATTTGGACTTACTGCCTATATTACTTATTCAATACGTATACTTACGTGTGCAAAGTTGACAATACCACTCCACACCAACTCTCTTACAGAATTGAGCAATCAAATAAGGAAACTAGATACCCTCATGAGGTGTTTTAGTAGTTCTAAGGATAATGAGGTAGATCAAACGTCCAATATTAATTGCTTTACTAGTCATAATACAATAAAGCAACATAACTCGATCCATAGTAATATGACTCATATGCTTAATTGGAAGCAACTTAGTAACAATAAAATATAACAAACATTTGTAGGCACCATGAAGTTTGTTGCTCTTAAAGGACACAAGCAATCTTTTAAACATTTTCCACTCCCCATTACCCTTACACAAGTAATTAATTATCTCCTCATAATCTGACTCTAGAGTAAAATATACATAAATCACATTATTAGGAATTTCAAAATAAACATTAATAGCATTAGTAGTAATAGGCATTAATTTACCATGAACAGGAATAGACCCGTTATGATGCTCTTTCGCATATGCATAAAATTCTGTAACTAAAGGCATCACAGCTGTAAAAGTCTATTTACAAAATGTGGTTCTCTACCTAGCAAGAATAATTACATGAACATCTGGATACTGACTTTCACTGACACCAAATCCTTTCTCAGGCATCAAATTTTATAAACTACCTCTTCATTATATTTCTTTTCAGAATCAACACAAATAAATCTAGCCCTATCATAAGAAATACTAGCATTGGCTCTTGCTTTCTTGGGTGCCATATTCAACAAATTAAACTTCAAACAAATAGCGAAAAATTAAACTCCAATTAAATATTTCAACAATAGGTCACTAGGAATTATTAACTTAAGTAGTAAAACTCCCACAATCCACAATTTCGCAATGCACAATATATCAAAAATCACCAGTGTAGGAATAATAGACTTACTTGAGTATTGAAGACCAAATGTTGAAGGTTGAAGGCAGAGGTTGGCTAGTTGAGGATTTGAATAAAGAATTTTAGAGAGAACGTGGAGAGAAATTTTTATAGAGAGAGTGGATAAGAGGCTAATGAAGAAGAGGGGAAGGGAAATAGGGTTTTTATATTGGGGCTTTAGGGTTTTTTTATCAATAATTAGGTGGGTGTCACAGCACACCCCCTTGGTGTCGTGGCAACGCAGGGCTTATTTCCCCCACGTCTTGCATAGTCCTAGGCATCGCGAAGTTCCCCATGTGGTGCCATGGCATAGAAGGTGTGAGACCTCAACCCTTATAGGCTCATAACTACGCATAGGCGCAATAACATGGGCTAGGGGTAGTTTTGTCATTTTCTTTAAAAAAGCTCTCAAAAGAATGTTTTATGATATTTCAAGGTCTAAATAGGCATAAGATAGAATAAATAATGTGTAATGATGAAAACACAAAGAAAATTAGAAGTTTCAATAATTTTTACCACAGGGCCAAAATGGTCATTTTTCACCTCGGGTCAAAATTTTTAAGTTTTGTAAACCCGAGCATGTCTAGACCATTATGGACTTGTTTTAGTATCAAAAGAGTAAAAAGATTGCACCAAGGATTGAAGGAGAACAAGTTAATGTGCTAAAGGCATTTTCATAATTTCAAGTGGAATGGATAAACTTGAGCTATAAATATCTTTTTCTTTCAGCAACTTCTTTATTCTCTAGCAGCTTCTTCTCCTTCTTCTTCTTCCATCTCACGTTGCTTCCATCCTCCATGGAAGCTTGCTTTGCAACTTTCATAACTTTCTCTCTCTAGCTTCAAATTTCATGCTTTTGCCCACTCTTTCATACGATTTTTCATGCTCTTCCACTTTTATACCTTAAGACCCTCCAAAAGTCTTTGTTCAGCACTTTCTCTCACTAGTTGGAGGTTTTAGAGAGAGAAAAAGAGATTTTTCATATTTTTTTGAAAGCTATGGGAAGAGAATTCAACTACAAAGAAACCCTAAGGTGAGTGATGAACTAGGCTTGGTTTTAAGTTGTTGATAATGGCTAGTAATTGGGATTATGAGCTGTTTTATTGTTGAGCTGTTCACTCATTTTTATTGTGATTAGAGTAGTGCAAGGAGTAGCCATTTGATATAGTTGGAAGCCAATTAGGAATGACTAGTAGAATTTGAATTAGAAACTAGCTTTTGAAGTGATATTAATGTAAATTGGATTGGTTGTGATGTTGTATGTGTATAGGTTCCAACAAGGCCTCACATGTCCCTTTGGAGTATTAGTTGAGGTTAGAGTCAAGCAAAAGAAACAACAAGATCGGTGAGTGAA
>NC_030858.1:9416792-9485285 GCF_000208745.1 Theobroma cacao | reverse complement strand
TTGTTTTTAAATAGGAATAATTTATAATTTATTTTATTAATAATTGATAATTTAAATATTAATATTTTATTTATAATTTAATATTAATATTTTATTAAAAATTGGAATCAAGTGAGAGAAAGAGGAGAGAGAGAAAAATAATATTTTATACTAATAAAGTTGTAAATTTTCAAACTTGTAAAGGGTATTTTTGTCTTTATTAATTTTTAAATTTATTCCTCAACCATGGAATAGCTAATACCATGGGGGAGGGTGGTATTAGCTATTCCTTGGTTTTGAAGGATTTTGAAGAATAGCCATTCCATAGGAATGGCTATTCCTTGGATCATTTTTCAACCAAACAAAGGAATAAAAATTTCTTGGGAATAAAGGGGGAATGGCTTAGCCATTCCCCCAACCAAACATGCTATAAGAGTCATGTTATAAATGAAGTATGCATATGTTAGATTGATGATGACAGTACTTTGATATAATATAACAATGAATATTCAGTTGTTATAAAATATTACTAGAACATTTACTTTTGAGAGTTACAACACTTCATTTTAAAGATGATGGATGGGAATGATAATCGGAATTGCATAAGGAGGCTTGCTTGGGCTTAGTGGGCTATGCCCATTGAGCCCATGCGCCGGTCATGGCCTGGGAATTTGGGTTATGACAATATTGGTATCAGAGCTCTAGGTTTAGCCGACTCCTAGGGATTCTTGTGTCAGTCAGCGGAGTTGTCTGAGTTAATGTAGAGTCTTGTTTATAGTTTGTGATTGCATCACAGATCATAGACAAGAGGCCATATGAACTCCTATTCCTAGTAACCTACCCTCTTGCTAACATTATGTAAAGGTCATAAGTGGTGTCGTTGTCCGGGTTTGAGATGCCACCCGAGACACAAACCATTATTGAAAAGATTTTTAAGCAAATGCTCCTAATGAAAGGTCAATACAATGATATATTCCTCTAACTAAGGATGGAGGAAGGTGGAGCTGGACTGTTAGGTCTAGAATAATTTTTTCATTTGGTGGAATTATGATTTGAACCCATGGTTAAAAAAAATTAAAATTAAAATTTTGGAGATTATGGGTTGTATTTGAGGTTAATATAGGGAGGACGTATGATAATGGTAATAAGAGCTGTATTTTGACTAGAATGAATAGTAATTGTTATGACTCGCTTGAGGTTTATAAATTTAAGTATCGAGGAAAATGTAAACCAATGTTTATGTGCACGGAGGTAAGTGCACCGTGTTAATTGAGCTTGACATGCCCCTATAGAAATGGTGTGGGCTTTTAAAATATTTTATAAGCGTATAAGTGTTGAATATGTGTGTAGTAGCTTAAATGGAGTTGGTTTTGATTTCAACTAAGTGATTGCGAGATTCCAAGGCTTGAATTGAATTATTGTGGTTTATGGTTATAATTGTATGAATTAGCTCCAGGGTGAAAACCCCGGATTATTGTAATTGATGTACGGTCATGAAGTAAAAGGCTAGTAAATGATCTACTCTAAGGATGAGCTTGAATTTTGCTATGCTTAGTGTGGAGCCAGAGGATTAAAGGATTAGATGTGGATTTAGCAGTTTGAAATTAAATGACATGAAAATGACAAAGTTAGTCTAAGTGCCATATGGAGTTCTATATGAAGATTGATATATGAATTGCTTTAAATGTCAATTTAAAAATATGTTGGTTCAATATGCAACCTATGATGTAAATGATTAGTCTTGAATGTGACTTCCCCAAGGGTAAAGGACTTAAAACATGTGGATTTTCGAATATGCTCTAAGAGGAAGCTTCTGCATCCTAAGCTCAAGAAATTTTGATCTTATGATTGCAAAAGCAAGATACAAAAAATTTAGTGAATTGTCTATCTTATGGATGTAATTGGTTAAGAATTGATGAGTAAAGTCAAGATCTTAACACTAAGTGGTGTACAATTTGATATATGTGTACCTAAGAGTAAATTTGGAGATCATTGCTTAATCAATTTGCACTGAATGTTGTGGTAAAGGTATATGAATGTTGGTAGTGAAGTATGTCAAAAGTGAGATATGTGGAGACTAATGTTCTGATCGCAAACTTGTGATAGAAAGCTAGTTTTGTAAATTGTGGTTTTTATGACCATGAAATATATGGAGGTTACCAATATGTAAGCATACACTTGAAGTTGTTATTTTGTGATTGGCATTCATTATATGGAAAGAGATATTCCATAGAAGGATTTGGCCTAATTGGTGATTACATGACTATAGGCTTGGTATGAGATTAAGAATGCCTTAACATGTATGAGAAGTGTGTTGCAAAAGGTTGAAAGTCATTAAGACGAATTATGGGTGAAACATAGGTGTTGTTATGACGAGCATAAAAAGCTTAAGGATAATCAATGCAATTATATTAAGTTAGTTTGGTTCGGTCTGAAATAAGAGTTAGGACATCTTGAAAGATTTTAAAGTAATGTTCAATGGTGTTAATGAGCTATATGTTATCAAATATATATTAAATTGTTAAAGTAATGCATGGCTTTGAAGATAAGCCTTTGATTGTCTGAGTCCCCAATAGAATTCTATTAGAGGATTTGTTTAAGCATTTTGGAAGTGTATTGGAAAACATAAGAATAATATATTAGCTTGACTTGCTATAAGAGGTCAAAATTTGGATGGCCATGAGTGGCTTGTGAGTAACCCAGCAATGTATAGGTAAATGTGCAAGGGAGCTATGATTGATAGATGAGGGTAGAACTTTAATGATGAGGTTGTGTTCAATGCTTTAGGCCTTGAACTGTAAGATATGGACATGTATCCACCTTATGAATACCCTGATGAGATAAATTCGAAAGACTTTTCACAATGAGAAGACATTAAAGCTCAAAGAGCAAATGGCTATACAGTCAAGCTGGGCTCGTGAGTGACATGTCACATAAGTATGAAGATATGATACAAGCATAAGTATACTTAGAAATACTGGTTTGAGGCAATGATTATCCTACCGTTTTGTGGACCCAATGAGGTTCTGGTCTCGACATAATCGTAGACGTAAAGCATAAATTGTGAAATGTGCTTCTCCAAAAGTTTCAATTTATTTTGAGTAACTATCAAGGTAAAGTGCCTGATAGGGATAGTGGAAGGTCGAATTATGCTTCAAATGTTTAGAAAAAAAAAGGTGACATGGTTTGATTAAATGATACTACCCTTGGTCAGGGAATAGAAATACACTATGGAAATTATAGAAATCTACTTAGAAAAAAGATGATGATTTGAGTATTTATATATGAGTAAAGACTTTGGTAATGAGCTACGACCTAGAAGCATGATATCAGAATATGAATTTTGGCTAAGCAAAATATATTTTTAAGACACGTGGTGCTTTGGGGATGGTGCCAATTAGTGGTCAATTCTAGTATGAGAATAGAATATTGGGATTAGCTTTGGGTATTCACCACAAATGATGAGCATGATCTAACCAACTATAAGAAGAATTGATTCTAGACTTGATTGTTGGTTATTTTGGTTTTACAGATGGCTTATTGAGCTTGATATGCCTAAGGCTATTTGAAGTTAAAATTTTTGGAAAATATATCTGTTGGATATATATGTTGCATATTAGTATAAAAGCTCATGAGGAGTTTGTTATAATTTGATTCGATGATGATATTCTATCAATGGTTATATTGCTAAACAATGATTAAGATAATTTATCGCTGATTTTGGTAGTGAACAAGTGGATTATAATTCTGTTAGCTTAAAAGTAAGTGTTTATACTTTTGGTATGAGTTCATCAAGTTCTATTATATCATGATAAAACTTGGTGTTTTGATATAGCTTGAGAGGCTTGGTATATGACCTAGCTTAACTGTGAGCTAGAAATTGTTAGGCTATTATGAAGTACACAAATAGAGAAGTATGACATGAATTTAATATCCTAAGGGGCAATGGAAAATGATGTATCAGTTTTGGTATAACTTCAATATATATAGTTTTGAGATATAAAGATGTGGGGAAAAGTTTATAGCTTATGCGTAAAGGTGTGCATTTGGATTCGTATAATTAAAAGTGTAAAATCTGTCTTGATTGATATAAAGCTCATGATTCAAAATGAATGATTATGGATTTAATTTTCTAAGGTAAAGGGGACTAAAATAAGTTAATATCAGAAAGGCCTTAATAGATGATTCTTAAATTTTAAAGTGCACTTAAGGAGAGACAAATGTTTAATTTGATCTTCAAATTGATAAACTAATGAGGCCATGAGATCTGATGTTTGGAGTAAATTTGAGAAATATCAAGTTAGATATGTTGTGGGTGATTGATGACGAACAAATTAGCTATGACATCGAAAATGTAGAAATAATTAGTAATCAAAATGAGACTTGGAAAGGAACTTTAAAAGGAAAATTTTGAGCAACTTTAATCTTGAGAGGTTGAGTTATTGATTAAAGAGATTGATTAAGATTATAAGGGGGTATGCGGAATGTCATGATTTATTGAAATGCCTTATGGTATAAGTTGAGATTTATCTAGTGAGCACTCGAACATGAAAGTATTGGAGTTTGTTTTTGGGAAGATGGTTACTAATGGTTACCGGATTTGAATCATCCGTGATGTTAAACATATATGAATAAATAAAGAGTGTTTGATCCTTATGTATTATGAAATGCTTGAATGGAATTTGTATGGAGGTATGTGAAACGGAATAGAGGTTGGTTGACCATTTAGACCCATAGTCAATGGTGGAATAAATGCTTGAATGTTGGAAGGTTTGATAAAAGATCAAAGTAGAGGAATTGTGGATGGTTAAGTAAACATGCAGGATTGATGATTTAAGGATGATTTGATTGAGGTGTGACCAGAATTAATAGCTTACTTGAATTCTCTTCATAAGATAAAGAATGATATTGTTTTGATCCAACAAGAGTAGTACACATAATTATATATTATGACATCGTTGACTTTTCTATAAAGATTGGAAGTTGATATAATGCATAAACCAAGATTCTATGTTAAGAATGCCCGACGAGAGTGATGTGGCAGAACTTGAGAACTTTGATTATTCACCCTACGTCGATTTGAATTCGATGAGGTAACATGGGAGGCCGAGGAAGAGATGCGGACAAACTATCCCCACCTCTTTGATGCTTAGAGGTACATTACCTTATAGTTAAATTTAAATTCGAGGATCGAATTTTTATTAATGGGGGAGAATGTGAGACCTCAACCCCTATAGGCTCATAACGAGGCATAGGCGTAATAACCCGGGCTAGGGGTAGTTTCATCATTTCCTCTAATAAGTTCCCAGAAGGAAGTTTTCTGATATTTAAGGTCTAAATAAGCATAAGGACCAAATAAATGATGTATAATGATGAAAACACAAAGAAAACTAGATGTGGCAATAATTTTCGCAATAGGGGCAAAATGGTCATTTTGCTCCTCGATTCAAAATTTTAAGTTTTCATAAACCCGAGTAGTTTAGATCATTGTAGAACTTGTCCCAGTGTCAAAAGAATAAAAAGATTTCACAAAGGATTGGAGAAGAACAAGTTAACTTACTAAAGGGCATTTTTGTATTTTCTAAGGGAATTGGATAAGTTTGAGCTATAAATATCTTTTCCTTCCAACAGCTTCTTCTCCTTCTTCTTCTTCCATCTCAGATTGCTTGCATCCTCCATGGAAGCTTGATATGAAACTTTCACAACTTTCTCTCTCTAGCTCTAATTTTCATACCTTTGTGCCTTTTTGACTAGAACCCTTGTGTTCTTTCACTCTCTCACTTTAAAACCCTCAAAAAGTCCTTTTTCAACATTTTCTCTCACTAGTTGGAGGTTTTAGAGAGAGAAAAAGAGATTTTTCATATTTGTTTGGAAGCTATTTGAAGAGAATTCAACTACAAAGAAACCCTAAGGTGAGTGATGAACTAGGCTTGGTTTTAAGTTGTTGATAATGGCTAGTAATTGGGATTATGAGCTGTTTTATTGTTGAGTTGTTTACTCATTTTTAGTGTGATTAGAGTAGTGCAAGGAATAGCCATTTGATATAGTTGGAAGCCAATTAGGAATGACTAGTAGAATTTGAATTAGAAACTAGCTTTTGGAGTGATATTAATGTAAATTGGATTGGTTGTGATGTTGTGTGTGTATAGGTTCCAACAAGGCCTCACATGTCCCTTTGGAGTGTTAGTTGAGGTTAGAGTCAAGCAAAAGAAACAACAAGATCGGTGAGTGAATTTGCATTTCAAAGTATTTTTTGGAATGTGAATGTGTTTGCAAAAGACAATAAATGATTTTATCAAACTTTTCTTAAGAATGGGTGCCTTGGGAACAAGCCCTTGATAAATTATCTTTGTGTTGTGATATGTGGCTATTATGGATTCATATACTGCTACATTATGTTGATATATACATACGTATGAATATATTATTATGTAATGATATTGACTCAGCTATGTGTGAGTAGGGAGTGCGCATAAGCTGACGATGACCCGATTATGTGCGAGTAGGGAGTGTGCATAAATCGGTGATGACCCAGCCATGTGCGAGTAGGGAGTGTACATGAGCTGATGATGATGGGATGGTGTGCATGATGATGATGGGTATATATATATACACATATGTAAATATGTGTGTTATAGGAAGTTTATGAGTAATGGTATATGGTTGTAATACATGTAAAATTTGGCATGATGAATCTTGAGAAATTCCCATTTTCTTGCAAATTGATCTTTATTGCAGCACCAAATGGATTTTTTGTGCAAAGGAGGCCCCTTTTTCACTTAGGTGCCCTACTTCTCGCTGCAGCTAGAAACATTCTCTTTTGGCAGCAGAAAACTCGCTGCAGCGAGAAACTCTCAGGTTCTAATGTAGTGCCTTCACTTTGATGAAGATTTTGACCACCTTCCCGTTCGAACTGGAAAAAGTGGTAAACATCAAAGTTGTATCTCTGTCTTTTATCTTTCTAATGGTCTAAAAATCAAGTTAATTAGAATTCTGTAGTGGAAGATATGCTAGAAAAACTGAAATACATGCAAACTGATACTGTTTCTCGCGGCAGCGAGAATGAACTTTGCTGCAGCGAGAAACATTCTATCCTGCATGCTACCCTTTTTGATTTTTGACATATTTTTCACCCATTTAACTTCATGGATTGATCATGGGTTGTTGCAACACTCTGAGGTTATTAATCAAAGTTTGAAATGAAGGGTTTTTAGTAAGAAATTAAATCAATTGCATTATTGTTGAAACAAGTGCATCATGATTTTCAAATTCTTCCTATTGATTGCTTGTTCCCTTCTTATGTTCACTCATTGAGTTTTATACTCATGTTTTTAAAATTCATGTTTTCAAATTTGGAGGTAGTTGAGACCTAGATTAAGTCGCACACATATGCTCATCTTCTTGGTAGGTACTATGGCATCTCAATAGTTGTATCTTCACCTAGAGTCACTCCGTTGATGGTCTCGAGTCTATTACTTGTGAACATGTATATGTAATGTAAACTACTAAAAGTCATGTTATAAATGAAGTATATATATGTTGGATTGATGATGACAGTACTTTGATATAATATAAAAATGAATATTCAATTGTTAGAAAATATTACTGGAACATTTACTTTTGAGAGTTACAACACTTCATTTTAAAGATAATGGATGCGAATGATAATCGGAATTGCATAAGGAGGCTTGCTTGGGCTTAGTGGGTTATGCCCATTGGGCCTAAGCGCTAGTCATGGCCCTGGAATTTGGGCTGTGACAGAAGGCTCCCTTGATTTGGCATCCTGTTGATGTCAAGGAGCCATGGTGCTCTCCATGTGGTGCCGTAGCGCTCTTGCCCCTATTGAATTGGTGTCCTCTTGATGTTGGGATGCCATGATGCTCCCTTTGTGGCACTGTATCGCTCTTGCCTTGTTTTTTTTTTTTTGTTGAGGGAAAAACTTGGAAAAAGAAAGAAAGAAAATAAGTAATTAATGACAATAAATAATAAATGAATAAAAAATAAATTAAAGTAAGTAAATTAAGTTAGAAAGCTTGAGTTGCCTCTCAAGAAATGCTTCTTTATAGTCACTAGCTTGACTATAGTACCCTATTTTGTAGTTCTTCATCCTCATAATACGGCTTGAGACTTAGTCCATTAACCATGAATGTGCTCATATCCTCACTATCAATCTCTATTATTCCACAAGGATAAACCTTTACCACATTAAAAGGACCTAACCATTTTGCTTTGTGTTTCCATGGAAAAAGCTTAAAGTGTGATCCAGACAATAACATAACTTGTTGTCCAATCTCAAAAAGACAATTAGATGACAGTGGAGGATGCTTTTCCTGCGTCTGCTTGGGTCTAATATGCGAAGGTGGTGGCTCAAACTCAAAGATCGGTGCTTGCTCAATTGTAGGTGGAGAAATAGATCACTTTTACCTTCATCAACTAAATTCACTCTAGAGTAACTATTTGTAGAACCAGGATGTTCAATTGCATTGAAAATATTAAACTCGACTACCTCTTTTCCAACTTTAAAAGTTATCTTGCCTTCCCTCACATCAATGATTGCGCTTGTAGTAGCCAAGAATGGTCGTCTCAAGATTAAAGGACTTTTCACATCTTCTTCCATTTCAAGCACAATAAAGTCCATTAGAATGTAGAGTACCAAACTTTAACCAATGCATCCTCAATAATCCCAATAGAGTACCTGATTGTTCTATTTGCTAATTGCAATGAAACTGTAGTAGGTTGTATCTCATTAAGTCTAAATTTCTTAATAATTGACAAAGGCATAATTGAAACACTAGCACTCAAATCACACAAGGCTTTAGAGAATTTAAATCTACTAATAGTACAAGGGATAGAAAAAATCCCTAGATCTTTAAGCTTTGGTGGAAGCTTGTTTTGAATTATTGCGCTGCACTCCTTAGTAAGTGCACTTATTTCAAAGTCTACCAGTTTCTTTTTTTTGGTTAGGATGTCTTTTAAAAATTTGACATAGCTTGGCATGTTTTTCAAAGCTTCAACAAAAGGAATATTTATGTGGAGCTTCTTGAAGACATTGACAAATTTCTGAAATTGCTTATCAAGCTTTTACTTTTGCAATCTTTGTGGGAAGGGTGGTGGAGGATAATTTGCTTGAACCTTCACTTGAGTTTTAGTTTTCCCATCATCTTTCTTCTCAACTTATTTCTTAACAATTACCTCTTCATCATCCCCATGCTCTTTTGATTCAATTGATTTTTTAGTAACCCCTTTAACTTCTTTTCCACTCCTCGAAGTAATTGTTTAGCATTATTCCTCCATAGTAGACTTTTTCTTAGAGACAGGAGGTCTTGCTTGTTGAGGAAAGCCAAGAGAATTGTTTGGCCTTGGATTTGAAGGTCTTTGGTTATTATTCCATGAAAAGTTTGGATGGTTCCTCCAACTAGGATTATAGGTTATTTTACTACTTGTTGAAGTTCCTAACAAATTGAGCTGATTTAGGATTAGATGGACATTGATCACTTGAATGGCTATTTCCACACAAATCACAAGTTATAAAAGAGTTTTGGACAACATTAACTCCCATTGTGTCAAATCTTTTTGTTAATGCAGCTACTTGTGCAGTTAAAGCATTCAGTGCATCAATCTCATAAACATTGGCAACTTTCCTAGAACTAGATCTTTTTGAAGGCCATTGGTAATTATTGAATGCCTTCTCTTCCAACAAATTACAAGCTTCATTACGATTTTTACTCATCAATGCCCCACCAGTAGTGACATCAATTGTATATGTGATTGAACTGCCCAATCCATTATAAAATGTTTAAACTTGAAGCCATTGAGGAAGCCCAAGGTGTGGACATCTCTTGAGCAAATCTTTAAATAGTTCCCAAGCCTCATATAAGGATTCAACATCAAATTGTGTGAAGGAAGTTATATCATTCCTCAACTTTGTAGTCTTTGTAAGTGGAAAGAATTTTTCCAAGAATTTTTAGCGAAGTCTTTTCATGTAATAGATCCAGTGGATAGTGAATTCGACCAATTCTTTGCCTTATCCCTCAATGAAAAAGGAAGGAGTCTAAGTCTGATCGCATCATCAATCATCCCATTATATTTGAAAGTGTCGCAGATTTCCAGGAAATGAACCAAATGGGAATTAGGATCATCATTGGGTAACCCACCAAACTGAACAAAAAACTAAATCATCTGAATGTAAGCAGGCATGATTTAAAAATTCTTTGCATTGATAGAAGGTATTCTAATGCTTTGGTGCAAGCCTTGTAAAAAGGGAACAACATAATCTATTAGAGGTTTGTTCTCTTTAATAATCTGGTTCACAACATTGTTACATGATTATTATTATCTTCAACCATTGTTTGGTTTAGAGTTTAAACTTGCAAATTTTCCCTTTAAAGTCTTCTAAAAGTTCTTTCTATCTTTGGATCAAAATGAATAAGATTCAAGTTCCTCCTTTGCATACAATGACCAAAGATGCCTAAAAACATGAAAAAAAAATGAAATAAATCAAAAGAATAAGGTTTGAATTAAGAATAAATTTTCTTGGTATTAGTATTAGTAAAAATTCTAGAAAACAATTCCTCTACAACGACGCCAAAAACTTGTTAGTTAAAACTTTACCTACGGAAGTATATGTCTCGAATAGATAATATATTTGTAAGTAGATTATCGATCCCTTAAAGAATTGTTCTAAAAATTTACTAAGTACAAAAATTAAAATAATTTAGTTTTATTCAAAAATACAAAATTTAGATAACTAATTAAACTAAAAACTAGTAAACTAAAACTAAACTAATTAACACTAATTAAAAATCTAAGCAAAAATATAATGGAATAAAAATCAAATTGGAAAAGCTTAGAATTATAATATCCCTCACACTTCATCTAAATCTTAACTCTCTCTCTCCTAACTTAATCCAATGCATTGAATTGCTAACATAAAGTTCTCAATTATTTATAATGCTATCTCGAGTCTTTTATAAAAATATTTACTTTAACCAAAACGCCATATTTCTATGTGAATTGAAATTAAAATAGACTCATTAAGTTCACGTTTTAATACTGACTACATATAGTATATAGGTATATTCTTATCTTATGCACAAATCAATTTATTCGTCTAAGCAAATAAATATGTTCATATGCTATTCCAATCTTAGTTTACACTAAACTTCCTTTTCCAAGTTTGTTTACGTTTCTAAATCAATTTAATTGGTGACCAGTCAATTAAAAGCATTAAGAACAAATTGGAATAAACAATTCTATCTCATTGAAAAATAAACGAGAAAGAGATTAAAAATTTAGATTACATGTGATTTCAATTATAATCCTAGAAAAAGAAATTTAGCTACTAATAATTGCAAAAGTAAATAAAAACATATAAAGTTTAGCCATCAAGAGTAATAAGAATAATACAAGCTAAAGAAGAAGAAAATAAATAAAATTTTGCAACCTTGATCTTCAATTTTCAACCTTAACTTCTAGCTTCTTGAATCTCTCTTAGGATTTATCCTCAATGTGTGTGGCTAACTTCTCCTTAAGCTAACTTTATAAGTAAAACTTAACCTAATTTTACCTAAATTAAACATTTTAGCCTAAAAACTCTTAGTTTGGGCTTAGAATAAGTGTAAAGCCCAATAGACTTAAGTTGGCCCCCATAACTCTCTTTCCCACTACCATTTTTTCAAAATTTCTTCTTTGATGATGTGGCACACCCTATCAAAGCCGCGACGCTCCAATGGATTCTTGTCTTTTTCTTCTTGACTAGTGCACTCGGTCAAATTTCAATTTCATTTTCTCCATCTTCAAGGCAGAACTAGGTAACGTGGTGTCCTTAAAAGCATAGCTCTGCCTCTTAACTTTTCAATGGTCTAAGAATTGCATCATTTGGACATTTGGAGTGGGAGTTATACTCAAAAGACCACAAGATGTACGAATAAGGTCTGAACTCCTTAAACACCTTTCTTCATCCAATTAAGCCTTATTCTTCCATAATCCTATAAAAACATAAAAACTAATAAATAGTAACTAAAATAAGATAAATAAACATATAGTTAAAATAATTTAATAAAAACAAACTAATTAAAAAAAACTAAATTTAAACCTAAACTCAAGAACTTAGCTAACTTTTAAAAACAATTTAAGATAAAAATAATTCTATAAAATAAAATTATCAACTCTCATGCCACTTACTTTAGAAAAGTATGTTTTTTCAGTAATGTCCCATACAACAAAATTATCCATGGTCTTAGTTAACATACCAAAATAGCGAGCATCCATTCCTCACCTTATGACACAATCAAAAGTCACAAACAACATAGTTCAAGTTTCATTAACCTACTTAGGACTCACTTGGTGAAGAAACAGGGATTCATTCTTTCACCTTCTATATCAATTGTAAAGCTTATTTAGTATGAAGTACATGTTATGATGGAGCATCTCGTTCTAAGAGTGTATGTCAAACTCCAAAACTCCATACAAATATTAGTTTAGTCGCTTTTCAAAAATGCCTAACTTGAGTTCTTCATTTGCCCTCCATTGTTAACGCCAATAAGGCCTCACATTTGGTTTTCTCTACATGCTACATGGATTGTGGGGTAGACCATTAGGCCCTTACTTGTTATTTATTATATGGACGTTATCTTTGGCTCCAACCAAGGAAACAATTTAAACTCTATTTGCTATCTAAATGCGCAAATAGTTGGTGCAAAAGAAAGGGATACTTGAGTGAGCTAATCTCCAGCCTATTGACATACTTTTCATATCTTGTTTGCTAATTAATTATATAAACATAAATGCATTTATAATAAAATAAAAATTACATAAGTGTTACTATTATCCTAAAGGTTTAATACGAATGATCAAATACAAAAATCACCATAAATGAAGTCGTAGAGACCTAACATTTGTCACACAAGTATCCTTTGGAATAAGTTTAATCTAAAGATCTGCAACCATATGACAAGTGGAAATATGTTTTAAGATCACTTTCTTTTGCACAATTAAATCTCTAATATAGCTATTCCGCATATTAATGTGTTTTGTTCTACCATGATATTTAAGATCTTTAGTAAAAGCAGTTGCAACCATACTATCACAATGAATGGTCATTGGATTTGAGGAAAAACTAGTTACATCGAAATTTTGAAGGAATCACCTCAACCAAACAACTTCTTATACAATTGCCAAACAAATTAACTATAAATTCTGCTTTTATAGTGGATAAGGCAAAGTAAGATTATTTCTTATCGCTCTAGGAGATAACACCACCATTAAGCAAAAATACATAGCCAATGTTGATTTGCATAATCTATTAGCTACCTAATCAACATCATTATAGCCAATTACGTTCAAGTTTGATCCGCAATAACATATAAAAGTAATTAACAGTTCTCTTAAGATAAGTCATGTCTAAGATTTGATTGGAATCTATTTTGCAAACCAGCTAAAAAGCTAATATCAGGTCTTGTGCATATCATGGTATACGTGAGGCTCTTAACAAGACTAGAAAAAGGAACACAAATTATTTGCTTTTATTCTTTTGGCGTCTTAGGAGCCATATCAAGAATCAAGATTTCACCTTTCGTGAAAGAGTATTAATGGGTTTGCAATTTTGTATCTAGAATCGTCCAAGAACCTTCTTGATATATTTCTCTTGAACCAAACCAAGAAGTCTCTTTGAACAATCCCTTAGGATCTTAACTTTGAGCACATAATTTGCTTCACTCAGGTCCTTCATCACGAAGATTGAGGACAACCACTTTTCAGTAGTGACAATCATCTCTTTATCATATCCCACCAACAGTATGTCATTTAAGTATAATGATAATATGATATAATTTCTTTGGTATCATTTAAAATACACACAGTGATTCTTTTCAATAATCACGAACCGTATATGAATAGTAACGTGATGAAATTTGAAATATCATTGTCTGTATGATTGCTTTAGGCCATACATAGATAGATTATTTAAGCTTGCAAACTTTGTACTTTTGACCTTTTTCCACAAAGCAGTTGGGTGGATCCATATAGATCTCTTCATCTAGTTCTCCATTAAGAAATGTTATTTTAGCACCTAATTGGAAAAGTTTTAAATCAAAATTTGCAACTATGGTTAGTATTAAGCGAATACTACTGCTAAGAAGACTTTTTCATAGTTCATACATTTTTAGTGTGTGTACCTTTTTGCTAGTAAGAAAGCCTTAAATCTTTCAATGGATCCATATACCTTAGATTTCACTTTTAAGACCCATTTGTTCCCAATAGTCTTATGTTTTGGTGGAAGGTCAACCAAGTTCTAAACATGGTTGATTTTTATAGATTCCATTCCATCATTCGTTGCCTTTTTTTCATTCTTTTGCATCAAGAGAGGATAAAAGGCTTCTGTATAGTTCTTAATGTACTTTATTCTTACGGAGCAATTATGAAAGCTTTTCACTTAATCTTAAATGGATGACGATGTAATATGCTTGTACGTTTGCTTCTACATAGCTCAACTTGAGGATTTATATTTATGGGAATAGATGAACTTAATGGTAAGTAGCTCTTACTATCTTTGAGAGTTTGAAGAATTTTTTCCATGTTCTCAATCACGTTGTTTGGTATGCCAATATCTTAATCCTCCATTTCAGTAAGTTCTATCTTTTTTTTAGTTTCCCCTATACTTGGGAAATCTTCTTTTAAGAAAACCATATCTCTTGACTTAATTTTAGTCGCACTTCCATCTTCAAGTTCTCCAATGAACGCATATCCCTTAATGTGTTTAGAGTATCTTATAAAGATACACTTTTTTCCTCTAAGGCCTCATTTCTCATCCTTGTGCATGTTGAGGCCTTGCCATATCTCATGAGCTTTTTCATATTGCTTATATTTGCCTATCTAATCATTGTTGCTCAACGTAAAGCATGCACAATGATCGTTTTGCACCAATTTTTGTAGGTTTCAATGTCACTACAATGCTAAGTTCTACTTCTAGCTTATGGCCCTTGCATAATTTGGTCGAGATTTTCCAGAACCCCTTGCTCATCTATGAGATAATGGACTTTACAATGTCAAATGTTATAATTTTGGCCATCTAATTTCTCATCTTTATTTAGATCAACAACAATGTTTTTAGTAACCATATTCAACTTCACTAGAAAAAAAAAAAGTGCAATAGCTATTAATAATTAGCACTACAAGATAATATTTTGCTGGATAAATTTGAATCAAATAAAGAAAATAATACACATGTTACAAGATTGAAAATTTGCTATGCTCCTAAACATCTCCTTTATAGAAATAATTATTAACATTATTCAATATAATTCATGCGTAAAATTTTAGTTTTAGAAGTAAATCCGAAAATTTTCACTCAATTAAAACCTCCCACTTAGCATGGCATTCCTAGACATTTTACTAAATTACATATTACTAGAAAACTTAACTTGTCTAATATCTCATAAAATTGTCATACTAAACATATGCAATTAATAGGAATTTAATTATTTGAATTATTTAAACATGTCATGATATAAATCATATATCATATCAATGTTATGCAAATATCATATATACTGTCAATAAAAAATTTCAGAATGCTCAAAATATTATAGAAATAAATTCAACATTTTCTTAATTATTGGAATTTTGTACACATGTGCAATATTTATAGGTTTTCTTAATTATTAGGGACAATATGTGTAATAGATATTAATAATTAGCACTAGAAGATAATATTTTTTCGGATAAATTCGAACCAAATAACAAAAATAATATGCAAGTTGCAAGATTGAAAATTTGCTATGCTCCTAATCATCTCCTGCATAGAAGTAATTATTAACATTATTCAATATAATTCATGTGTAAAATTTTAATTTTAGGAGTAAAATTTGAAAAATTTCACTCAACCAAAATCCTCTACTTGGGATGGCATTCCTAGACCTGTTACGAAATTAAATATTACTGGAAAGCTTAGGATATTTAATAACTCATAAAATTATCATGCTAAACATAAGGAATTAATAGGAATTTAATCTTTTGAATAATTAAAATATGTCATGATATAAATCATATATTATATGAGTGCTATTCAAATGTCATATATACTATCAATAAAAAAATTTCAAAATGCTCAAAATGTTAAAGAAATAAATTCAACATTTTCTTAATTATTGGAATTTCGAAAAGATATAAATTAGGGAGAAAACTCTAATTATAGGTTTTGAATATTTATAAAATGCATGCCCTACTCTGCTATGTTGTAGCGTACACACCCAATTGGCCCGAAACCAATGCAAGTGTCCCGACGTGCATGGTGAGTCTTACAATTTAATTTTTATTTTTAAGACATTTTTAATTTTCAAGAACGTGGTCGAGAAATGTTAAAATTAGAAAAAAAAAATAAAATAAAGGGCATTATTCTCGAAATTCTAGTGGTGCCGATGTCTAACGCGCTTCTAGAGCGGCATCACATGCCGCTTAGCCACAAGTAAGCCTTTGTTTCTAGCCAATAATTATTCTTTTTTAATGAAAATCACTTTCTCAAGATGGCGTGTGTAATCCACACGTTGCCTTCTTGATGGCCTATTGTCGTATTCTCACTGGTAGTTGATTGGCCTCGGCAAGAACAGACCATTGCGGTGGCTGATGTGCCAAACGTTGTATGGGGTGGACTGCACGCATCAAACCGCGAGTGGGGTGGGTTTTTAATAAGGGCTTCATGTTGAACTTTTATTTGTTTTTTCAATTTAAAGGTTCATTTCTTTTACTAAATTCTCTCAATATAGAAATTCAAATGACGCGAATAATGTACAGGTGGAAAGCTTACTATAGAAGGATTTTATTCATATAAAAATAATGGATCAAAAAAAATCTAAGATAGAGAAAATTCAGTCAAAATTTTAGATCAAACAAACAAAGACTTTTTTTTTCTTCATATTTATGCATGAGATGATGCTTTAATTTTCAAGATTTTATTAGACATATATAAGCGTCATGTAACAAAAAATCAGACCCTAAAACATGCTATTCTATATACTTACCATTGACATGCCATATAAGTTTCAAAAATAATAATTATCATAAAGCAAAAGCAAAATTAATGAATCTTAACATGTTTATCATGTTTTACAAGAAAACATATGAATTAGAGAAAGTATTATAGAATAATTTTACTCTAGTTATATCTTTACCAGTCTTTTACCTTTTCAAGACTAATGCAGACAGACTTTAGGATATTGATTTTGAATGTCTGACTATCTTATTGATCTCTCAAAACCAATCATAGGAAACTATTGCAAAATTGAGTAGTAATCACACTTTTCACAGTACAAGAATCTTAGTCTAACAATGGAGAAAGGGTAGTTTTTTTTAGGGATGAGAGTTTTCTCCCTTTATGTTTTTTAGAACACTCTTGGTGTAGCAGAACACTTTGGCTGAATTGTTGATGTGTTGTTTGGTAGAACACCTAATCCTATTTATAACCCTTTTAAGATCACATAGTAACTCTTATTATAAGATAATTTGGACAACATTTTAGTAAATGATATTAATATCTAGTAATCTTGTTAATTCACTTTCATCAACATAAAAGGGTAAAGCATTATCTTTAGTAGTTTTATTCAATCAAGCTGACCATCCTGGATGATTCTCAAAAAGTATACATTTTCTAATTGATTTCCTAGATGAAAATATTCTACTAAGTTTAGAAAATCAAATAGAAAATTGGTCTATGAATGAAAAATCAACAACCATTAAAGCAATAGGGATCATTTTATACTGCAAAAGCATGTAGCATGGGGTAGATGCTTCATTTTCCTCCTGTATGGCGACGCCAATGTAGTGAGGAGAGTCGCTAATAGCCCAATTCAATCCAAAGGAAAATTTTTGGCACAAAAAGGGGAAAAATTTGAATCTTTGCAAATAATTTCAGGGTAGGTGAAATGAACGTGAATAGAGCCTAGAGAATTTAGGATTTAGACCCCTCCAAATATACAGGATACTCTTGTTGCAGGCTTTGATGCAAAGGAAAATGTAGCACATGTGGAGCCAAAAAAGCCCAAACTTGAAAGAAGGTAATGTGTGAATGGGTTTATTGATGATGAAATCTTATATGTGGTATAAATCATCACTGGCAACTGATTATAGGAATGATAAGGACTCGGATTCTATAATGGAAAGCTTGAAAGAAAACAGGATTGAAGGTTTGGAAGTCAGAAGAATTATAGAGTATGGCGTTGCTTTCTTTTAGAAGCATACAACTAGAGAAGGCCTCTAGGTTAAGAATTGGAAAAACTCAATCTCTGGTTTGAAAATATTGTGGAGTGGTTGGCTAACTTGCCAACGGGCAAAAAGAGGTGCTGGGTGGTAGTGATGGGAGTCCCCGTCCATGCTTGGAATGCTAGAACATTCTAAAATATTGCAGAAGTTTTTGGGGATTTTGTCAACCTTGGGCAGGAAATAAGAAAATTCATCTCCTTCGAAAAAGTCTATATGATTATTCTCACGAGCAGTTCGGAAAAGATTGATAGTATGATTCAGCTGGAAGTTGGGTAAGAGCTTTAAGGTTCAAGTATATGAAATTTATGTAGAAATAGGATTTAAATACCCAGCAGTGTCATAATCCCAAGAGTGGGATGCAAACTCATTGAGCTCCATTTGGAATTGAGGAGGTGATGAACAGGCACACAACCAATGGGTACCATATGATGAAGAGCTTAATGGTGTCATTGGCAATTCAACAGGTTAGAGAAAAGACCAGGAGCACCAGAGGAGATGGCAAAACCGGATCAAACGAGTCAAAGCAGATCAAATAATGCCATAGTGGACCCATTACGAAGTGAAAAGCAAAAAGATGTGGACTGGGGACAATTTGGAAGCTTGGTAGGTGCAAAGCCCATATGGAAACTAGAGTGTCAAGCTCAGGAACTGTAGTGGAGCTCATAGGCCTTGAAGACTTAGAACTGAACTGCTATGATGGTGGGCTTCAAATAGTGTGTTATAAAAGGACAAAAAACATAGTCAAGCCCGATAGAGCCCAACTAGTTTGCCTTAAGGTGGGCTATTGGAAAAGCAAGAATTGGATCAGGGGTTGAATAGGAGACTTTCGGGTCCTTCAAGCTTTAGCCCAAGTGGCTTTGAGGAGAACCAACATTGGGTGAATAGGTCATTTGAATGAAGGGGCAAATGCATAATTGGAGCAACAATGAGGGCGGCTCTGCATCTTGGCTTCATAAAGCGGATTATCTAAGAGCAAGGGAAACATACGGATAAAGAATTCCTTTAGCCAATTCCTATAAAAATTGGGAGCATTATGCAGATAGAGACAAGATAAATGGTAAGAAGTGAAGGGTGATAACTCTGCTACATAAAGTTATTTTGAGCACATTTTGGAGACTTTAGTGGCTAGATCTCTGAGTTTAGAATTGGATTTTAAACCTTTTAAGCTATTTTTTTAGTGTAAGTTAGATTTTTTATTGATTAGTTAATTTAGTTGTTGTTAGTTTAATTTCATTTTAATTTATCTCAATTTATTTTAGGAAAAGTTATCGTCAATTTTTCTCATGGTTTTGTGCAGAATATGATGAGTAAGGTGAAAGAAAGAGATGATAGCACAAGTGAGAAATTGTCACTCGTACATGTTGCAATAATTTGAAGATAACTTGAGCTGTAGAACTCGAATTGAGGAGATTTTTGATTCATTAGAAATATATGAGAATGGCTTAACTCTTTTGCGTGTACAACTTGGCCCAATTTGGACTCGATTGAGGTGAAAATCATGTTCGAAGTTGGTGGATAGATACAACTTTGCACTGAAGCAACATGGTTAGAGCGTCATAGTGCCAAAGACTCATGGCTGCGGGGTTGCAAGTCATACCACCACAGCGTTGGTGAATAATGAGCCGTGGTACTCCCAAGGCAAATGACGGCACTGTGGCACCAGAAAAGCATGGCTACGGCGCCACCTTAATTTCCAAAATTGAACTTTCGACGAAAAATTGGAAAGTAGGGCATCTTGCACATATTTGAAAGCTTATTTGGAGAGTATTCAACATAGGGGACAACAACAACTTTTTAGAGAATTAGAGCTTCGAATCAGTCAAGAATTTTGGAATAATTGAGAAAGATTTGCAATCAATCAAGCTTCAACATTAGTTTAATTCTCTCATTTTGTGTTATTCTTACTTCTTGTTTTGAACTCATGGTTATAATTCTTCGGATAGTGTTTTATTTTATTATCATGAACTAATTTGTTTATCTAGGATTGTGGTGGATTTCTACATCTAATATGAATACTTATTTTCTGTTATTTATCATGAATGGGTATTGTTTTACTTAATTAAATCTGTCCTTAATGCTTTTAATTACCTGATCAACAATTAAATGATTTGTGAATCTAATTGAAACTTAACAGAGAGATTTTAGGTTGGATTAAGATTTGATTAGTGTATGTTCACTTTACTTAGGTAATCTGATTCACAATTTGGGTAGACATACACCAATTACCATACATAGCTATATTAGGGCACTTGCATAGTGAACTTAATTTAGTTGATTCCTATAGACATATAGTGAACTAATTAAGTTCAGTATTTATGCAAGCATCTCAATGGAGACTTGTCATTAGCTTTGGATTCTAGGTTAGTAAAACTACTCAAGAAAGATAAATAACAAGAAAAGTTGCCGATGAAATGTTGAACAAACCCATAATCCTAGGTCTTTAAGTGTTGATTTTTAATTGTTTTTAATTAGTTTTTCTTCAATTTTTGGATTACTTAAATAAGATTAATTTGATTTATAATTTTAGTACTTAGTGCAACTTTAGAAACAAATCCTTGTGGGAACGATAATTTGGACTTATTGTCTATATTACTTGTTCCATACGTATACTTGCATGTGTAAATTTAACAAGTTTTTAGAGTTGTTGTTGGGGATTTTGTTTTCTTTGTTATCTGCTAATATTAAAATTTTATTGATTAGTCTTAATTTAAGTTATATTTTTGCTTTGCTGTTAAGTTCAATAGTTGTATGAAAATAGCAAACGACTTGGTGACTATCATGTGTGATCCAAAAATTGAGAGAATATTTCATAGACTTCAACGAAAGAATCAACAAGGTTTGCTCTAGTAAATACAATAGCAGATCAACAAGGTGAATTGCAAATCCAAGAGCGTGTAGTAGCTGACAATTATTGCTTAAGGGATTATGCTGTTCCTTTTGTACAAGGAATTCCATCGAGCGTTCAAAGGCTAGTTATTAAGCAAACAATTTTGAAATCAAACCAACTATCATCATCATGATTCAAACATCGATTTAGTTTAGGGGTCTACAAGTGATGATCTAAATGGCCATATATCAAATTTCTTGGAGATTTGCAACATGTTCAAGCATAATGGTGTCCCAGATGATGCAATTCGTTTGAGGTTTTTTCCCTTACCCTTGAGGGATAAAGCTAAGGCTTGGCTAAATGCATTCCTTACTGGCTCCATAACAATATGGGATGATCTTGCTAAGAAATTTCTTCCAAATTCTTCCTTGTAACTAAGATACCAAAAATGTAGAATGACGTCACATTATTCATGCAAAAAGATTCGAGATCATTGTATGAAGCTTGGGACAGATATAAAGAATTGCTTAGGCATTGTCCTCATCATGGTCTCCCAAAGTGGCTTCAAGTGCAAACTTTTTATAATGGCTCGAGTGGGCATGTTTAGACTACCATTGACACTACTGCAGGAGGAGCTTTAATGGCCAAATCGATAGATGAGGCATATGATTTATTAGAAGAAATGTCTGCAAACAAATACTAGTGGCTAGTTGAGTGATCACTGCAAAGGAGAGTAGCTGGAATTCACGACGTTGATGCTATGACAACATTATTCGCTCAGATAGTAGCTTTAACTGAAACTCTTGAATCTTTTGGTACTAATAGTTTGCAAAGTCCTTTTATAGCTTATGAATTATATGGAGATAATCATCCAAGTCATCAGTGTCCAAGTTTAACAGAGACAATGCAATTTGTGAGTAATAGGCAACAAAACAACCCATATTTTAACACTTATAACCTAGAGTGGTGACATCATCCAAATTTTTGTTAGGCTAATAATCAAAAGGCATCATCCACTTCAAAGCCAAATGCACCTGCAGGATTCCAATAGCAAAATCGGGGACTTCTGTTTGAGAAAAAGCCAGTTGTAGAAAACTTACCAAGGCAATATATGACCCAGAATGATATCATCATACAAAGTCAAATAGCTTCCATTCAGAGTCAAGCAGCTTCTCTTCGAAACTTTGAGACTTAGGTTGGGCAACTGACAAATTTGTTAAACAACTGAACTCAAGGAACATTACTCAGTGATACAAAGGCAAATCCGAGGAGAGAAGTAATGAGAATGTCAAGGCCATCACATTGAGAAGTGGTAGGGAAGTTAACAACAACCCACAATAAGTTGCATAACAAGACAAATATGTGGAGAGTGAGATTTAGAGTTCAAAGTCCAATGATCAATGTTAGGCAAAAGTGACTAAGGCAACTGCATCGCCACCATTTGTCCCTTAACGTTTCAAGAAGCAGCAAGAAGAGAGTCAATTTCAAAAATTTATGCAAGTATTTAAAAAGCTTCACATCAACATTCCATTTGAAGAGGCACTAGAGCAAATGCCATCATATGTAAAATTTGAAAGACATTCTATCCAAGAAAAGGAGATTTGGTGAGTTTGAGATAGTGGCACTCACTAAGGAATGTAGTGTGCTCATTCAGAATAAGCTCCCTTTTAAACTTAAAGACTGAGGTAGTTTTACTAGTCCTTACACAATTGGTGCTTATTCTTTGCTAAAGCTTTGAGTGATTTAGAGGTGATCATTAATTTGATGCCATTGTCCATCTACAACAAGTTAGTTTTAGGAAAGATCAAGCCCACCACTGTAACTCTTCAATTGGCAAATAAAACTCTTACATATCCTAGAGGCATAGTGGAAAATGTGCCTGTGAAAGTGGACTAATTCATATTTTCAGCTGACTTCATAGTTTTTGACATGGAGGAAAATAGAGAGGTTTCTATTATCCTTGGGAGACCTTTCTTACACACAGCCGGAGCACTCATTAATGTTGAAAAAGAAAAGCTTACCTTGCGAGTACAAGATCAAAAGGTAACATTTAATATCTTTCGTGCTTTAAAATTCACTAATGATCATTATAAGTGTTTTGCAATTAGTGTGGTAGATAGAGTCACGAGTGAAGTTTTCATAAAAGATCATTCTAATGATCCACTTGAAATAACATTGATTTCTGAAGCTAAGCCCATTAATGATGAAGTTGTAGAATGTGTCAATGTGCTGAATGCTCCTTTTCGGGTATTGGGAGCTAGGTTTGAATTGTTAGATTTGACTTCCCCTTCATCCTTCCTAGTGAAACTTTCAATTACGGTCCCCCCGAAGTTAGAACTCAAACCATTACCAAAACACTTGAGGTATGCATATCTTGGAAACTCATCCACTATTCTAGTTATAGGTGCATCTGATCTTAACAACCAATAGAAAGAAAAGTTGCTAAGATTTTTGAGAGAGCATAAAAAGGCATTGGGGTGGTCCATGGTAGATATCAAAAGGATAAGCCCTTCCATATGCATGCATAAAATATTATTGGAGGATAATCATAGAGCCACTATCGAGCATTAGCGGCGATTAAATCCAATTCTGAAGGAAGTTGTCAATAAGGAAATAATCAAGTGGCTAGATACAGGTATCATTTATCCTATTTTAGATAGTGAGTGGGTAAGTCTGGTGTAATGCATAACCAAGAAAAGAGGGATGATAGTGGTGGCAAATGAAAATAATGAGCTCATTCTCGCATAGCCAATCACTGGATGGAGAGTATGCATGGATTATAGAAAGTTAAATAAGGCCACAAGGAAAGATAATTTTCCTTTACCTGTTATTGACCAGATGTTAGACAGATTAACTGGAAAAGAATATTATTGTTTATTGGATGGATACTTAGGCTACAATCAGATTACTATAGTAGCTAAAGATCAAGAGAAAATGACCTTCACATGCCCCTATGGTACTTTCACATTTAGATGAATGCCATTTGGATTATGTAATGCTCCAGCCAAATTTCAACGATGCATGATGCCTATTTTTTTAGATGTGGTGGAGAAAACCATAGAGGTATTTATGGATGATTTCTCAGTATTTGGTAATAATTTTGATGAATGCTTTGCTCAATCTTGATAGAGTATTGTAAAGATGTAAGGAGACCAACCTGGTGTTGAATTGGGAGAAATGCCATTTTGTGGTACAATAAGGTATTGTTTTGGGTTAGAGGTGTCGAGTAAATAATTGAAGGTGGACAAAGCCAAGATTGAAACCATTGAAAAGCTTCTACCATTAACTTCAATAAAAGTTATCAGGAGTTTCCTTGGCCATGCCAGTCTTGATCAACGATTCATAAGGGTTTAGCAAGGATTTCTCAAAAATTTCTAAACCCTTATGCAATCTTTAGAAAAAGATTCCATTTAAATTTGATGATGCATTTCATGATGCATTTACAAAATTGAAAAAGAGATTTACAACTACACCCATTATTGTAGTTCTTAATTGGTCACTTCCATTTGAACTTATGTGTGATGTTAGTGATCATGCAGTAGGAGCAATTGAAGGCTAGAGAAAGAATAAAATTTTTTATTCTATATATTATGCAATCAAAACTTTGATTGAAGCCCAAATGCACTGCACCACCACTGAGAAAGAATTATTAGCTGTTGTGTATGCATTTGACAAATTTCATTCATACTTGATTGGGACTAAAGTTGTTGCTTATACTGACCATTCTGTAATCAAGTATTTAATTGAAAAAAATGATGCCAAGCCAAGGTTAATGTGATGGGTGTTGTTGTTACAAGAATTTGATCTAGAAATCATAGATAAGAAGGTTTTAGAAAACCAAGTAGTTGACCACTTGTCAAGGCTTAAGCATGACAGCTAAGGTAAGGATGTGGCTTTGATCAACAAAGCTTTCCCTGATGAATAATTGTTGTATGGTCAAAAGAAACTACCATGGTATGTTGATTATGTCAACTTCAATATGAATAACCTTATACCTCCAAATTTAACTTTTCAACAAAGGAATAAATTTTCCTATAATTTTAAATATTATTTGTGGGATGAACCATTTTTGTTTAAGCAATGTGTTAACAGAATTGTAAGAAGGTGCATTCTAGAGGAAGAAGTTGAAAACGTGTGAAGACAATGCCTTTCTTCAGAATATGGGGGTCATTTTAGAGGGGACCAAACAACAGCCAAAGTGCTTCAATCAGGTTTTTATTGGCCATCATTGTTCAAAGATGTTCATAATTTGTGTTGCACTGTGACAAGTGTCAAAAGGTGGGAAACATTTCCAAAAGACATGAGATGCTGCTTAACAACATTTTAGAAGTGAAAATTTTCGATTTTTGGGGAATTGATTTCATGGGACCATTCATATCATCTTTCAATAATCGATACATTTTGGTAGCTGTTGATTATGTGTCAAAGTGGGTAGAAACCCTTGGCCCCGCCTACAAATAATGCTAAAGTGGTGTTGAAATTCCTAAAGAAAAACATTTTCATCAGATTTGGTACACCAAGAGCCATAGTTCGTGATGAAGGTAGTCATTTTTGCAATAAGAATTTTACAGCCTTTCTCACAAAATATGAGGTGTCACAGAAGATAGCCATAACCTATCACCCTAAGACAAGCGGACAAGTGGAAGTATCCAACTAAGAAATCAAACGAATTCTTGAAAAGGTGGTATCACCATCATGAAAGGATTGAGCTAGTCGATTAAATGATGCATTTTGGGCATATAGGACAACTTATAAAACTCTAATAAGTATGTCTCCATATCGTTTGGTTTTTGAAAAAACATGTCGTCACCCAGTTGAATTGGAGCATAGTGCATTATGGGCAATCAAGAAATTGAATTTTGACGTAAGAGCTGTGAGGGAGAATATATTACTTCAATTGAATTGGATGGATGAAATTCGCTTGGATGCTTATGAGAATGCCAAATTGTATAAAGAAAAGACAAAATGATGGCATGATCAAAAGATTATCGAGCGTGGTTTTGAGCTTGGTCAACAAGTTTTGTTGTTCAATTCATGATTGAAGTTATTTTCGGGCAAATTGAAATCCAGATGGTTAAGACCCTTTATTGTGTCAAAAGTATTTCCACATGGTATAATAGAAATAGTCGGTGGGTCGACCAACTAGACATTCAAGGTGAATGGACAAAGATTGAAGCATTACTATGGAGGACCTATCAATAGGCAATGGTTTTCCATGTCTCTCTTTGACCCTAAATGAAGTCCACAATGGTCTAGCTAATGACCTTAAAAGAAATGCTTCTTGGGAGGCAACCTAAGCTTTTCAAATTTATTTATTTTGGTCATCTTTTAAACTTTAGGTACTTATAATTTTACCTTGTCAAGTTTGTTATGATTAATTTTTCATTGTTTATCATAGGTCTAGAGCTATCTTGAGAGGAGCAGGTTAGTGGGTATGTGTTTTCTATTTACCAAAAAAAAAAAAGTCACTACGACTCCAAGGAAGTAGCACTGTGGCATTGGCATATCAGCTTCCTCTCATACTAATTCTTTAGAAGTGGCCATTGCGGCATCAATTGGAGAGAGCCGTGATGTTAGTTGCTTAGCTTGATTTATACATTAGGTCGAGCCTAGAGCACCGTGGCGTCACAAAAGTAGCACCGTGATGCTGTGTCACAGGGTTTTCTTTAAAAGCCTTACTTTCTCTTGTTTTTCTCACCTCTTCTTCACTTTTTAGGGCTTTTCTCTCTTTTTCACTTGCAATCTCTTACACCTCCTACAACCACTTCTCACCCTTTTTAAATTTCTACCGTTCATCACTTCTTCGTGCCACGTAAGTTGTTTTTCTTCCATTCTTTTTCCAATTTTCTGCACTTGGTACTTAAGTAGTTAAACTCTCCATCTTTTGTTTAGTTTTGATTAACTAGCAATTTTGTGGAACGATTCATGTACTTCGTGGATGGGTTGATGGGTTTTATGTTAGATTGATTTATATGTGCTGAATTTTCTTGTTTTTACATGGGTCTGTGCTGAATTTTGCTCTTTGATGAGAATGATTGTAGAGCTTTATTTATTGCATTAGTGCAGAATTTGTGGGTGAGGTAGTTGGCATTTTCAATTACTACTGTTTCATTAATGGGGTAAATTACTTGGATTGGTGTCAATTATTTAGGAGAGCATATTCTCTATTAGTTAAGAGGAATGGCGCCCAAGAAAAGAACTCACGGGAGTGCTAGCAGGATTCTTTTCAATCATAGTAAATTGATGTTTGTAGAGGCTGTTGAAAGACACATGCACTCACTCGTACACAAAGTTCTTATTCCCGAATGTGGCATTGATCTGCACCTTGAGCTCTATAGTTCAGTTCATAAGGTCTTTGCTGAGCGACAATGGGAGCAATTTTCTGAACAACCTGATCCTACGGTGTTACCTGTGGTTCGAGAATTCTATGCCAATGCCGCTGAACACATTCGTGGTCAAGTCTTTGTGAGCAAGTGTTAGGTTCGTTTTGATAGTGCCACCATCAATCAATTTTATAACTTACTAGACATTGAGAATGATGACTATGGCAAATTCCTGATGAGTGACATTGATTTGGATAGGGTCCTTGAGGTGCTTTGTGATGAGGGGGCAGAATCGAAAATGGCTAAAGGTATTTTGGTATCTTTTAAAGCTAGCATTATGAAGATAGTTCATAAGCTATGGTATCATTTTTTGGCTGCACGACTGCTTCCAGTGAAACATATTAGTGACGTCACCCTAGATTAAGCTATGCTGTTATATGCCATTATTTGTAGGATGTCAATCAATGTGGGCCAAGTGATATTCACTAGTATTTTTCAAGCTGCCCGTTTGCCTCACGATGGATTGTGGTACCCATCATTAATTACAGCTTTGTGCAAGAAAGTAGGCATCCATTGGGATAAAAATGAAGAGATCTTGCAACCTAAAGCACCATTGGATGCCGACATCATGAATTGGTTTTATGACCACGAGTTGTTGACTATCGGAGGTAGTTATTCTCTGGTTCCACGTCGTCTACCACCTTAGAGGCCACTTCCACATCTGTCCATGTCACAGCAGATGGAATGATTGGAGCTTTACATGAATCATCAGGCTGCTTGTATGCAGTCCATAGAGTAGATGAGGCGTGCCTATGCTGAATGATAACTCTGTGATATAGAGTTATTTGAGCTTAATTTTGATAATAAATTAGTGTAGTGCTTGTAGTAATGCATATAAAATAATATATTTTATTTAATTATTTTAAATTAGTTATTTTAGGTGAGTCAATCTAATCATGGTTAATTTTATGCTTAATTTGGTGTTAATGTGGATAAGATAGGTTGTTATTGAATTATTTGTGCTTTTGTAGGTGTTTGAAAGAAGAATTTTAGTAAAAGAAGGAGAGCAATTTCAAGGTGCAGACTTTTACTGTACATATTTCGGTATTTTAGCCATAACTTTCTCTACATAGATTCAAATGAGGCGATTCTTCAACCATTGGAAAGATAAGAGAAAAATCTATAACTTTCTTGTTTACCACTTTGGCCAGTTCTGCCTGGAAGATGGTCATAAATCTTGTCAAATATGATATATTATAACAATCCTAGAGCAATTATGATTTCTATTAGTTAATTGGGCAAAGCTGCAACTCACATAGTCTGATGAGGAAATTCCAGCTGAAATTGACTTCTTTTTCCACCCAACTTGGCCTAACTTCAAGGCCTATAAAAATAACCTTTCGGAGGACTTGAAAGGAAAAAACCAAAAATACCAGATTAACAGCTGAGAGTCAAGCAGCAGAGTCATTGAAGCTAAGAAGAATTTGAAGGATTCAAGGAGATTTGGAGATCAAGAATACAACTCTTGAGTTTTTCTATCTTTTCTTTTATTCTCTTATTATCTTGGTTTTGTTCTTAATGTTTAAACTTTATTCAATGATGATATGTGACTTGATGGGGAACTAAATTGTTAATCTAAGATTATGATTGAACTCAACATGTAGTTTGATTTATTTATCTCTCTTTTTACTTATGTTTGATAGATTTAAGTTATTTATTTTATTCTGTTCTTGATGCTTCTAGTTGACTGGCGATCAATTAGATTGAATTGGAAACCTAGGTTAAACCTTGACGAAGGAGATTTAGGTAGACCTTGAATAGAATAGCGTATAATCAAATACACTTAGTTGATTAGGTGGTTTGATTTGCATATAAGGTAGACATACACTTGTAAACCATACGTAGCCAAAATTAGAATACAAACTTAATAAATCTTTCTTCAATATAATTTGCATAGACATATAGTAAATTAATTGAGAGAGGAATTTTTATGAGAAACTCGACAAAGACACGTAAATAATTTAGGACTCTAGGTTAGCAACTTAATCCATTAAACTAAGTTAAGAGAGAGAGACAATATTCAGATAAAGTATTGAGGGATATCATAATCTTAGGTCTGATAGTCACTCAAATTTAATAAAATAAATTTGCATAGATTTTAGATTAGTTTTAGTTTTAGTTATTAGTTTATTAGTTTCAAATCTTTCTTTTTAATTTTAATTATTTAGATAAAATTAGGGTGTGTTAATTTTAGTAGTTAGCAATGAGGATTAATTCAATTCTCTATGAGATCGACACTCTACTCATCTCTACATTATCATTATGATACGTACACTTGCGTGGGTAAAAAATTGAATTGAAATTGTTGGTATGGATATGAGCACTTTTCCTACATTCTTGGATGATCCTATCATGAAGGACTTGCTTGCTGATGATGAGGATGAGGATATCTAGCAAGGCTTCGACATGTCAAGGGAGTACCTTTTTCCCTTACTTTTTGGTTATATCGCGGGCAATGTTGATATTAAGTTTAGGGGAGCTTTTTTATCGCATAGTAATGTCATGTAGGACTTTTTCATTACTTTTGCATATTAGTGCATTTGCATTTGAACTAGAATTAATTGTGCCAGTTGTTTAATTTACCTATCCAATGATGAGAACTCAATTATATTCCTATCATGACTTTTTGAAACATGTGAATATTGTTGGAGTGTTATGTAAATTCTCTTGTTAAGCTTTATTCTTAAGATGAAATTTCTACATTTTGAGTACTATGTCTTTTGCTTAGATTCATTGTATGTATTTAGAGAAGGTTTATGTGAATGTGAACTTTTGAATTATGTATTAAGTTCTAGAATTTGTTTGATTATCTCTCGAGACAAAATTCTAAGCTTTATTGAGTTAAAGACATGATTTAGGCCATTTTTGGACCAATTGAGCCTTTTGTTGCCTCCCTCCACATAAATTATTCTTAGTTTCCCCCTTTGAGCCTAATGATAGATTTTCTTTGTCTAAACACTTAAGTTTTACCATAGACTCTTTTATAGATATTTTCAACAATTCTTGCACCGCTCATACCTAAGTGCATGAGTCAATTCAAGAACTGTAGGAGCAAAATAGTGAAAAAGGTGGTAAAGATGAAAATTGATGAAAAATTTAGAAATATTATTGTATTCATTTCATTACCCAATAAAAGAAATAAGTTTGAGGGTGTGAAATTGAGGAAAAAAAAGAGAAAAAGGGAAAGAAAGAATGAAGTGTTGACAAAGGAAAAGTGTTGATGAAAAAGGTATTCTAGGTGAAGGAAGCTTTGAATAGGTCCTAGATTGACTATGTGCTTAGGGTGCTAAAAACCATACATCATCCCATATCCCACCTTAACCCTAGCCATACATTACAAGCTAATTAAAGTCCTATTGATTCTTAATTTAGTATTAGTCTATATTAGTGGAGAGATAGATGAAAAGCAAACTTATGAAATTTAATTACTAATTTGAATTATGCATGAATATAAACTTATCCAAATTTTACAGTGTTCTAAGTGAAAAGATTGCACACACACACGGAATTTCACTGAATGATACATTGACATTAGAATTGAGACATGCATTTGAATAACATTTGTGTGTGGATTTGAGTTTTGAATGTGAAGTAACTTTTGAGGATATTAAAGGTAATGAATGAAATGGTGCAACTGAATTCTAGTTGAATATTTTTGTTTATGTTTCATGTTTAAGTTACTACATTTAGTTCTTTGTTTTGTTCAAAGACTAGCAAAATTATAAGTTTAGGGGTGTGATTATTCTATTACATAGAGTTATTTTGACCACATTTTGGGGATTTTAGTGGCTATTCCCTTGAGTTTAAGATTAGATTTTAACCCTTTTAAGCTATTTTTCTAGTGTAAGTTAGATTTTTTATTGATTAGTTAATTTAGTTTTTGTTATTTTAATTTCATTTTAATTTACTCAATTTATTTTAGGAAAGTTATTGCCAATTTTTCTCATGGTTTTGTGCTGAACATGATGAGCAAGGTGAAAGAAAGAGATGATAGCATAAGTGAGGAGAAATTGTCACTCATACATGTTGCAGTAATCTATCGATAACTTGAGTTGTAGAACTCCAATTGAGGAGATTTTTAATTCATTGGAAATATAAGAGAATGGGCTACAAATTTTATGTTTACAACTTGGCTAGTTCGAACTCAATCTAGGTGAAAATCATGTTCGAAGTTGGTGGACAAATATAGCTCTACACTAAAGTAACATGTCTAGAGGGTCGCGGTGCCAGAAACTCATCGCTGTGGCACTGCAAGTGATGCCACCATAGCCTTAGTGAATAATGGTCATGGCGTTGTGCATCTGCAGAGCATCATGGTGCTAAAGAAGTAGATTCGTGGCAATCCCATGGCAAATCACGATGCCGTGGCGCCACCTCGATTTCCAAAATTGAACTTTCGATGAAAAATTGAAAAGTAGGGCATCGTGCACATATTTAAGAGATTATTTGAAGAGCATTCGACATAGAGCACGGTAGTAGCTTTCTAAAGAATTGGAGCTTTGAATCAATCAAGAATTCTAGAATAATCGAGAGAGATTTGCAATCAATCAAGCTTCAACATTAGTTTAATTCTCTCCTTTTGTGTTATTCTTAATTCTTGTTTTGAACTGATGGCTATAATTCTTTGGATAGTGTTTTATTTTATTATATGAACTAATTTGTTTATTTAGGATTGTGGTTGACTTCTACATGTAATTTGAATAATTATTTTTTATTATTTATCATGAATGGGTATTGTTTTACTTAATTAAATTTGTCCTTAATGCTTTTAATTGCTTGATCAACAATTAAATGATTTGTGAATCTAATTGAAACTTGCTAGAGAGATTTTAGGTTGGATTAAAATTTGATTAGTGTATGTTCAGTTCACTTAGGTAATGTGATTTGTAATTTGGATAGACATACACCAATTGCCATATATAGCCATATTAGGACACTTGCTTAATGAACTTAATTTAGTTGATTCCTATAGACATATAGTAAACTAATTAAGTTAAGTATTTGTGCAAAGATCTCAACGGAGACTTCTCACTAGCTTTGGATTCTAGGTTAGTAAAACTACCCAAGAAAGACAAATAACAAGAAAAGTTGGTATCAGATGAAATGTTGAATGAACCCAAAATCTTAAGTCTTTAATATACTGCTTTTCTCAATTTATTTAGTTTGTTAGTCTATTTAGTGTTTATTTTTAATTGTTTTTAATAACTTTTTCTTCAATTTTTGGATTACTTAAATAAGATTAATTTGTTTTATAATTTTAGTACTTAGTGAAACTTTAGAAACAAATCCTTATGGAATGATAATCTAGACTTACTGTCTATATTACTTGCTCAATACGTATACTTGCGTGTGCAAATTCAACAACAAAAGGTGCTAAAAGGAGGGAAAAAGGGCAAGAAAAAATGTAAAAGATGACGGGGTAAGAGAATTTTGGAGAGCCTAAATTTACAAAACATCTAATTGGAGAGGAATGTAGTCAAAAAATCATTATCATAGGGCATTTTTGTAACATAAATGCTGCCATTTGTCGAGAAGTAGAGGGCATTTGGAACATGGGACTACAATTAGGCTTTTCTCCCTTTGGTGGTTAACAAGAAGTCGTAGGTGAGATAGTAAGGCTTGAAAAGAAAGACCCAATTGATTGTGTAAATTTTACTTTGTATTATGAATAAATGTTTATGACATGTTCTATATTTTAGCTCTCTAACTTTTTCAGTATTTTGTGACTTCTACGAATTATTGTTGTTTTTGTGGAAATTGTTAGAGCTTTTGATACATTTTGATAGATGGGCTCAACTATTGTTTGAATCATGTTCAATTTCACCGTTTTATTTATTGGTACCATTAGAATAATTTCATTCGAGGTCTTGGCAATAACATCAACTCACACATGGTCAGAGAATTGACGAACCAAGCTAAGGCAAATATGATTTTGTTATAAGAAATGAAATTGACTAAGTGCTATAATCAAAAGATTGGCAGGTTATGGCATGAAGATGAGCTAGAATGTGTCCAAAGCCCCTCGAATGGAAATCTAGGGGGCTTTTTAGCTATATGGGATAGCAAATGCTTAGTGAAATGGTAAAAGATATATTTATTATGATAAAATGCAAGTAAGTTGTTGAAAATTTTGAATGTGTGATATTGAACACTTATGTGTCGTGCCAAGTTGAAGATAAAAAATAGTTGTGGGAAGAGATATTGATGTTGAAACTATGTTGTGCTAGTGATTGGAATACAACTAGAAACAATGATGAATGAAAAGGCTTTGTGGGAGGAGTGGAATTGAAGAGTTTAATGACTCATCGATAAATGGGAGTTTATTGATTTACCATTATAGGGGAAAAAAATTATGTGGTACGGAATGGGGGTGAAAATAAGTAGATTGGACCATTTGTTGATCAATTCAGAATGACTATTTCAATATAGCAACCTATCTTAAAGAGCTCTCAAAAGACACATTTAAGATCGCTACTCCATCAATTTACTAGCGAAGGAGGTAGATTGGTGACTCACCCTTTTCAAATTTTCAATTGTTAGCTAAAGGTTATTGACTTCTTAGGTTTGGTGGAAATAAAATAAAAGATGACAAGGGTAAGAATGCTTCTGACACATACCTAAGTTCAAATTAAATTGGCTTAAAGGTGTTTTCAAGTAGTGGAACAAATATGCTTTTGGCAACATAAACAACAAAGTTTAAAGGAGAATTAACTTAGGATATGGGCCACACATGTAAGAGAGCCATGCGCACAAAACCCATATGCATAGGACAACTCACATGAAGGGTGTCCGATAATTGTTAAGAAGAATAGTAACCAAGTAAAGTATTCCAAGGTGATTAGAATACTTTCCATATTTTTGTTTTCCTTACTTGTTGATTGCTTTGCTTTCACAACAAGTAAGCCTAGTTTTTAGGACCTTTATTTTTTTGTTATTTACTTTACATGACTCCAAGGAAGTCTAGGATTAAAATAACTCCTTATTAAATTTACTTGCATTATAAATAGGTTTATGATGAACAATCTCTATAAATAGTCCTTTTATATTTCATTGTAGGGTTTTCCTGATTCCATTTTCCATCGAAAAAGGTTTTCCTGATTCTATTCTTTGAGACATTTTATTTTTCGTGGTATTATAGCACGTTCCTAACCTAGCTTTTTTTTTTTTCCTTTTCAACCACGTCATTGATCTAGTTATGGGAGAGTGATGTCCTTTCCATGTGATTATTATTTGTTAATTGCTTCAAGGTTGTATGTGATTTGTTTTCTGTTAGCTATTTCGTCATCATAGGTGATTTATTCTTTGTCGACTACTTTGGCATTGTACATGATTTGTTATTTGTTGGGAACTTCAGGGTCATACGTGATTTTTTCTCTGTCGGTAGCTTTGACGTCGTACGTGGTTTGTTCTCCTTTGGCAACTTTGACGCCATACGTGTTTTGTTCTCTGTCAGTAGCTTTGGTGTCGCACGTGATTTTTTCTCCATCAACAACTTCGGCCTATACATGATTTATTCTTCGTCGATTACTTTTGCGCCACATGTGATTTGTTTTACCATTAGTTGACCACCGGGCGATGATTCTAATATTTTGTAGGAAAGACCACTCTTATATTGTATTTCGTATAATATGATATGTCTTGCTATGAATGCAATATATTTTGGCGAGTTGGTTATTGGTACACATTTGAGATATGCTTCAAGGAGCAATTGAGATGGGTGAGCAACTAAAGAGGGTTTGGTGCTCCATTGTGAATGCACAAAACATCACAATTGATACCAAAACCCCGTTCTACTTGCATTCGTCTGATCATCTAGAGTTGGAAGTGTTTTCGAGACAACCAATGAGGAGCTGCATCAAACTAACACTCGAAGCTAATGGGGACCCCAAAGAAGACTTGTGGTGGAGAGACCTTAAGGCAACGAGGGTGTTGCTTGAATCAAATAAGGGAGAATGTCACGGTTTATGAATTTGAGACCAATCCAAGCCAATGGAAGTCTTAAATCAACACCACACCTATGTGTTGCAGATGCCACAAGGGCTCAAATCAGCTTTGGGTCGACATCACTTGGGGGCCCATCGACAACCAACATCAGGCCACCATTGATTGGGGGTTTCTGAACACTCTGCACACTTACAAAGTTAAGCCGTACTAGCAAGGTGCACCTAAACGAGCTCTATAGCATGGGCATTAAGAATGTAAAAAGATTGCACACTCGAGTGCTGCACATGTGCAAGGAGCACACATGGACCATGCAGATCGAAAACTTGCATGCTAGAAGAGCACATAGACACAGGACGCATGATAGTGAGTCATGCACATCATAGATTTATGACGAGGGGAGTTGTATGCAACACAGTTGTGTATACTTAGGAAACACTCTAGAAAGAGAAAAAAATTATTAACCAATTGTGTGCTGCCACATGGATTTAATAACCATGTAATTAATTTATTGGTTGGATTATTTAAAAAACATATAGTTGAACCAATTCACCTATTGGTAGATAATTATCATATTTTTGACCAATAAAAAATTAGTTATTGATCATCCAATTTATCTCTAAATAAATCAAATTAATTTAGAGATAATATTTATATTTTTGACTAATAAAAAATTAGTTATTGTTCATCCAATTTATCTCTAAATAAATCAAAATAATTTAGAGATAATATTCATATTTTTGACCAATCAAAATTTAATTATTGGTCATTTAATTGATTTCTAATAATTATAATAATTTAGAGATAAAAATCAAATTTAATTATTTAATTTATCTCTAAATAAATTAAGATAATTCAGAGATAATACCTAACTTCGGCCAATCAAAATTCATGGACTCAAGGTTCGGCCAATCAAAAAACTTTTAATGAGTCATCATAATTTATCTCTAAATAAATTAAAATAATTTAGAGATAATTCAAAGAGATTACATTCTCATCAAAGTCTCCCACCAAACATTATAAATAGGGGGCTACCCTAAACCATTTTCATTCATTCGGAGGCATTTGAAGATTGGGAGGCGTTCGAAGATTGAGATCATTTCAGAGATCAAGAAGAATAGAAGATTTCTGAAGTGAAAATCAAGCAACAACGAAGTTCGTGATCAAGATATCAAGCGAAGCTCATGATCAAGATATCAAGAGAAGTTTGCGATTAAGATATTAAGCGAAGTTCGTGATCAAGATACAGTGATCGTGATCAAGATACAGTGATCGTGATCAAGATTAAGTCATCAAGACCTTTGAAGCGAAGATCAAGTGTTCGTGATCAAGATTAAGTCGTTAAGGCCCTTGAAACGAAGATCAAGTGTTCGTGATCAAGATTAAGTCGTGAAGACCCTTGAAGCGAAGATCAAGCAAGTTCGCAATCAAGACTAAGTCCAAGTTTGTGACTCTTGAAGACGAATTGAAGAAATTAATTAGAGGAATTTTCATAGATCATCACTCACATCATCAAATATTTTTATTTGTCTCATAATTTTCAAGTCAAGAAATTTCAACGAGAAATTTGTGTGTACAAATTTCTTACACGCCCAGTGGGACAATTTCTGCCTCTCATCTTCTTTTTTCAAGCAAATCTCCAAATATCTCCAAGTTGAAATGACTCCTAAAAAGAATCTTACCAATAAACCTGCTGTCAAGCCTGCTAGAGCAAATCTTGCAGTCTTTCCAACCTCATCATCAAGCACAGATGTTCCAACACATCCATATGGTACTTGGAGAAAGATAGAAGCTTTTACTAAATTGTATTAGCAAACTCTCCCCGTCTTCAACCAAAATCCTTTGTATGATGCTTCTTCCCCAAGTTTTGAAGAAGTCTTTACTATGCACCTTGCTTCCTCCAAAGGATCAAGTACTAATCAACTCAAGGAACATGATGGCTACTCAAGCAATAGCTCTGTTTCATCATCCCTTCGCCAAAGTTCTTCGTCAAAGTAGATTCTGGAATGATGGTTGTCATGACAACTGGAACAACATCTCTAGAAGAACAAGTTGCACTTCTTGTGAAGACTGTGGAATCTTTGACAACAAGCATCAGAGAAAAGGATGAACAAATTGCCTCAATGATGGCAAAAATTAGTAGCCTTACTGAAAAGGCACTAGTGGATCTTGGTCAAAATCAACGCCAAGATAATGAGGAGAATTCCACTATGGAAATGGAAAATAATCCCCAACAAAAATCTAATGAAGTGGTCACCACTAACCAATTAAAAGAATTCATCAAGGAAGCCATCAAGGAACAGGTGGAGAATGTCTCTCAACCTTCATACACTTATGCCAAGCCATATTCTTAGAGGATTGATAGCATGAGGATGCCACTAAACTATCAGCCACCAAAGTTCCAACAGTTTGTGTTGGTCCCAAGTAAATGTGCTAGAGGAGGGGTGAATAGCATAATTTGGCTCTTTCAAAAATTGGCTCTAAGTGGGAACAAATGCGAGTGAAAAGAAGGAATGAAAATAAGAACAAAAATAGAGTAGACAACACAGTAAAATTTAGAGTGGTTCGGTCCAAGACCTACATCCACTACCTTGATTGCTCAACCAAGGATTTTCCAATCAATCCACTAAGAATGGTGAAATTCACAAGCTTTGACCTAGCTTTTACAATGACTTTTACCAGGCTTAGCCAAAACCTTTCACAATAGTTTTTACCAGGATCAACTAAAACCCAACACCTAACTTTTCAAGGCTAAGTTAGAACCTTTGCTCAATCAAGTAATCCTAGCTTGAATTAATCTTTTAGAGTGACCTGCTCACTCTAAGAATGCATGGAGAAAAGTGGTAAGAGTGTACTTATGATCACAAGGTTGATCTAAGTGGTACAAAATGAAGTGCATATCACAATTACAAGGATAGAAGTTGAGTGCAGTAAGTGAGCAGAGAGTTTTTTCTAGTTTTTGAGCTCTTTTTGGACTTGGAAGCCTTCAATCTACTTTTCTAGCTGTTGGAAGTCCCTTTTATACTTGAAAAATCAGCTTTGATGTGGGTTAGATAGTTTTTGACTGTTGGAAATAATTTGGTAGTAGTTCTGGCTGTTAATTTGTCCTCTAGTGCACAATTTAAATTTTCTGACAGAATACTCTTAGTCAACTAACTTATGTCTTAGTCGACTAAGTTGTCTCTATTTTCTATTTTCAGTTTCTGGTAGTGAACACTTAATCGACCAAATTACATCTTGGTCGACTAAGTCGGTTTTGTTTTGAAGTCCAAATTTTTGGCAGTAGCTTCTTAGTCGACTAATCCATTTCTTGGTCGACTAAGGTTTTTCTATTTCTCAATATTTTTTAGCCCACCAACTTCTGATTTGAATTTTAGCTGACTAACCCTTCTTTATTCATCTACAGAGCTTTTGTTTTCTTGATTAGTTGTGGCTTCTTATTCATATACCTTTTTGATATGTCCCATGGAATAATTTATTTATCATTAGCATATAATTCTTGTCTTGCACACTCAAGTAGAAACATTAGATACAAAAAAATGAGAATGTTTTATTATAAAAAAAAACTAATGGAACTAACAATCTCTCCCTTTTTGATGATGACAAAACATTCCTTGATTAACTGTACAATGTCCATTTAATCTTTTTAGTACTGCACAAAAAATGAGAATTTCTCCCCCTAAGTGAGTGCTCCTCCTTAGTGTGTGCTTATTTTACTTATTTATTTTAGCAAATTTTTATTCATGTCATATAGATAATGACATTATATATTCAGAATATATATATGCAAATATATACAGTAATTAACAGTAGGTGACTGTTGACAGATTATCATCAATACATCAGCAGTGTCTGTCAATAGCATATTGTTACCAGATTTTATTTATGCCATTTATCATCCAACAAGTATAGTATAAATAACATCCATATTCATTTACAAACACAATCCATTCACATTATCATATTAAAGATCAATCATCAGCATGACAACCCAATATCAGCACCAAAGCAGCAACAGAAACTCAATGGTAAAAACTTCAATGATAGATTTAAATATTCATCATCCAACTTGTTGACATCCAAAAACATAAACAACAATGTCTATCAGCATCCAAAAACATCTATCATCAAAGTCAAATTTAATTGTTTAATTTTCAAAGCAAAAATAGCAAAAAATAAAAAAACAAAAGTCAATATTCTTAAATTACCCCTAGTTCTCCCCTAAATTTTCTACCACGATTCTCCCCCTTTTTGTCATCATCAAATCCTAAGGACGCTCAATCATCTTCTGAAGAAGGTGACGGGGTAGACTCATTAATGCCATAGAAAACATTAAGGGGTTCAGGAGATGGTTCTGGAGGTGATTTCTGTGGTGAGGGTTCAAGTGATGATTTATCAGAAACTCTAAGGGGGTCTTGAGGAGAAAAGATGGTTGATGGTCTAGCTTTTTCAGCTATTCTAGAGGATTTACGTCTCTTGAGGAATTTGGTCTTGGTTGCCATTGTCTTCATGCCTTTATCAAGTGGTTTTGATTTGGCCTGTGGAGCTGCTGTAGCTTTTTCTTTCTCTTTACTCGATTGCTCTTTTGTTGTGGGAGTTGGTTCAGTGAATGCAAACTTTTGTGCTTGTGCTTTAGCTGCTTTTTTTTTCTGCCTGCTCTTCCCTGACCATCTGATAGCAAATGTCCATGATTGATACTTCCTCAAAATGAGAAGGAGAAAGCTGCTCTTTTTGAGGTTCTGAAGGAGATGGAGGATTTTTATCCAATGAGCCAAGCACCTTAGTTCCTTGTTCTGATTTAGCTTCCTTTTGTGGTTCAGGTGAGGGGGTTTTCCTTGCTTGATCTACTTCAGCTTCATGACCCTCGACATAGAAAGCAGAGCTTTCAGCACCTTGTCTTTCTACAAGACTTGGAGTTGCAAAGGTATTAGCAGTTGCAGGTTCAAAAGGCATTTTTCCTTTTTCTTTCTATACATTTTCAAGCTTTACCAATTTCTCTTCAATTTTCAGCATCCTTACTCCTTGGTCAGTCATCTTTCCATCCATCCTCATGAGCAGGTTGAAAAGTATTTCATTAGAGAACTGTGAAGGAGCTGTTTTTGGTTGAGTATGGAGTGAAGACTTTTTTCCAGAAGTAGCCTTGGGGTTTTAACATATTTCTCTCCATCAAGCTTATACCCCATTTTTGGCAAACTCCCAAGGTAAATTGCTTGGTCCCTGCTTTTCACTAAATCTATTTGATACCTTGAGCTTTATATTCCCTTTTCTTGAACCAGGGAAGTAATAGCATTTCCATAAGGCAAATTTATTTTTGTCTCATTGATAGGCTCCTCTCTCATTTTAATCATAAATTTGCCTAGATTAAGTGGAGTGCCACTAAAGGCATGCTCTATTAGCCATAAGTCTTTGAAGGCTAATGTAGCTAAAACTACCACTTCTGCCATGAATGTTTGCTGCAATAAAGTAGTGCAAAATTCTGATTTGAGGACTTGTAATTAGATCATCATTACTTTCGAAAGAGTATTTTTCCTTCTTTCTTGTGATTATTTCCCACAGGGATAAGGGGTCATAATTTTCAAACAATTCAAACTCACCCTCCTCACACTTAATTTTGAGTAAACTCCCTAAATCAGCAGCAATTACAACAAATTCCTTTCCATTCTAAAAGACATTCAGTCCATCATCAATATAATCATCAGAATCCTCAAGTTCATCCTTACTTTTAAGTTAAGAGCATCATAATCAACTTGTTCACTACCAAAATCAGTGATAAATTATCTTAATTATTGTCTAGCACTATAACCATTGATAGAATGTCATCATTGAATCAAATTATAACCAACCCTTATGAGCTTTTATACCAATATGCAACATATATATCCATAAATATATATTTCCAAAAATTTCAAATTCGAGTAACCTTAGGCATATCAAGCTCAATAAGCCATCTGTAAAACCAAAATAATTGACAATCAAGTTTAGAATCATTTCTTCTTATAGTTGGTTAGATCATGCTCATCATTTGTGGTGAACACACAAAGCTGATTTCAATATTCCGTTCTCATATAAGAGTCAACCACTAATTGGCACCATCCCCAAACACCATTTATTTTATAGTTGATTTTCTTAGCCAAAATTCATATTGTAGTATTCCAATTCTAGGTCATGTCTCATTACCAAATCTTTACTCGTGTATGAGTACTTGAATTCTCAAATTATCATCTCTTTTCTAAGTAGATCTCTACAATTTCCATAGCGTACTTCTATTCCTTCACTAGTAGTAGTATCATTTAATCAAATCGTATCACCCTCGTTCGCTAAACATTTGAAACACAATTCAACCTTTGCCTACCCTTATCAGGCACTTTCCCTTGATAATTACTCAAAAAAAATTGAACTTGTGGGGAAAGCACATTTCACAATTTATGCCTTGCGTCTACAAGTATATCGAGACCATAACCTCATCAGGTCTACCCAACGACAAGATAATCATTGCCTTAAACCAACATTTCCAGGCATCCTTACATTTGAAGCATATTTTTATACTTATGTGACATATCAGTCACGAGCCCTAACTTAACTATATAGCCATTCACTCTTTGAGCTTTAACGTTTTTCCCATTGTGAGAAATCTCACGAATTTATCTCACCAGAATGTTCACAAAGTGGTTATAAGTCCATAACTTATAGTTCAATGCCTAAAGCAATGAACACCATCTTATCGTTAAAGTTCTATCCTTATCTATCAATCATAGCTCTGCTGCACATTTACTTGTACATTGTTGGGTTACTCACAAGCCACTCAAGGCCATCCAAATTTGACTTTTTATAGCAAGTTAAGCTAGTATATTCCCTTATGCTTTTCGATACACTTCCAAAACGCTTAAACACTTCCTTTAATAGGGTTTTATTGAGAACTTAAACAATCAAAGACTTATCTTCAAAGCCACTCATAACTTTAACAATTTAATGTATGCTTAATTTTTGCTTATTGACCTCGACAGACATTATTTAAAGATCTTCCAAAGTGTCTGTGTTCTTAATCTTGACCATACCATCTAACTTAGTATACTTGCATTGATTATCCTTAATCTTATTATGTTCGTTATAACAACATCCACATTTCTCCCATCATTTACCCTACTTTCCGTTCACTCTTTCCTTAGTCTTTAATAAGGCTTAATCTCTTGTCTCTCTTATTTCTTAGGGTTTGATTTTAGTCAGCATAATGTTTATCTTAATATTTCACATGGTAATTTATATCAAAAACTCTCCAACTTCTCATTTACCTACATGCCAATATAGAAGGCCATAAAGAAACTTCCCAATTCATTCATATAAATACCTTCCAAAACCTTAAAACTCTGATTAATGAAGCGTATCATCAAGTCCAATGGCCTTAATTCAATTTGTAAGTTCAACTTCATGCCTTTGACATCTTATTCATGCGTCTTAAACATGAGGTGTTCCTAGCGCTACGGCACGGTGACTGCTGAAGTTTACTTAATCAACGCTATTTGTCTAAATTTAAGGTTACTACATTAATCATCCTCAACCGTTTGGTGTTCCTCTAGGCTTACGTCACAATTTTCATAACCATTTATATTCTCTTATGCTTATCACATATAATAGACCAGGCCAATATTTTCAAATTCATCTCATTCTTTAACACTTGTCAACCATCAATAAATCCCACCTTAGAACATTGTTTTCATATTGTATAATGACTTCACCATATACGTATAACACCACACACATCATTATTCACTATTTCTAGTGTTCCACAACTCTTTAGTATTCACAACTAATTGTCTTTCTTATCTTATAACTCAAATAGTTTAACCACTTCAACTTAATATCATTATGAATTTGGTCTATCTTGATCATTCCACTTATGTTCACATTATTACTTCGAAATTTTAGAATTTATTCTTCCCCCATTTTCATAATTATTTCCAATAATGTATATTATGTCAATTAGTATCTTATAATACCATCAATGCAACCTATCAAGCACATTGTGTTCAAATCTCAAATCGTTAAGAATAATTCTTTATTCCCACCGATGACATGAGTAACTCCACATATACATATATACATCCATTTAGATGTCAACATCCCTTACCAAGAGTAAGAGCCCCTTCTTACTTTCCTCAATTTCGACATATCTATTCCCCATTGACCCTTTGTGGTATGCCTAGATTATCCTTTGGGCATAGTTCATTACTAGCATTCATATACCTTTACCATAACATTTGGCACAAATTTGATTAAACAATGATCTCCAAATTTACTCTTAGATACACATATATCAAATTGTACACCACTTAGTGTTGAGATCTTGGCTCTACTCATCAATTCTTAACCAATTACATCTGAACAATAGGCAATTCACTTAATTTTTGCGTCTTGCCTTTGTGATCATAAAAATCAAAATTTTCTTAAACTTATGATGCAGAAGCTCCCTTTTTGAGCTTATCCAACAATCCATATTTCCCAAGTCCCTTACCTTTGGAGAAGTCACATTCAAGGCTAATCATTTTCATCATAGTTTGCATAATTAATCCAAATAGACCCCTAAATCGATCTTTAAAGCAATTTGTGTATCAAGCTCAAATATAGGACTCCATATGGCATTTAGACTAAAATCAATATTTTTAAGTCATTTAACTTCAAGCTACCAAATCCATAGCTAACCCTTTAATCCTTCGACTTCACGCTAAGCACAACAATTTCAAGCTCATCCTTAGAGCATATTTGTTTACTAACTTTTTACTTGTTGACCACACATGAGTTATAATAGTCATTGATTTTTCATTCTTGACTTAATTCATGTACTTATAACTATACATCATAATAGTTCAAATCGATTCTTGAGATCTCACAGTCACTTAATTGAAATCAAAGCCAACTCCATCTAAGCTGCTATACACATATTCAACACATATTCACATATAAAATATTTTAGAGGCCCAACACCATTTATATATGAGCAAAACAAGCTTAATTAACATAGTGCACTCACCCCCGTGCACATAACTATTGGTTTATATCTCTCTCAATGCTTAGATTTGTAAACTTCAAGTGAATTACAGTGATAACTATTTTTTTCGGCCAAAGTATGCCCCTGATTACCATTATCACACATGCTCCTCTATATTGACCTTAATGCAATCCATAGTCATCTAATTGTCTTTCCATTGACAATCATGGGCTCAAATTATAACTCCGCTAAATGACTAAGTTATTACGGACCTATTATTCTAGCTACATTTCCCTTCATCCTTAGCTGGAGGGATACGTCATTATAGTAACCATTCATTAAGAGCATTTGCTTTAAAATCTTACCAACAACAGCTCGTGTCTCAAATGGCATCTCAAACCCGGACAACGGCACCTCTTATGACCTTTATATGACATTAGCAAAAAGGTAGGTTACCAAGAATAAGAGTTTATGTAACCTCCTGTCTATGACTTGTGCTGCAGTCACAAACCATAAACAAGACTCTACATTAACTCTGACAACTCCGCTAACTGACACAAGAAACTCTAGGACTCAACTAAACCTAGAGCTCTGATACCAAGTTTGTCAAAGCCCAATTTACGGGCCATGACCAGCATAAGGTCCCAATGGGTTCAGCCCATTAAGCCCAAGCAAGCCTATTTATATAATCTTATACATTAATCCATATTTCTTTAGAATCTAAAATTCGTAATGTTCGAATATCGTTCCTTTGAAAACAATTTATAAAACCCAATTATGCATTCTTAATGGCATCATCAACCATAATATACATATACAACTTGACAATTGAATCTTAGTATTTCACATAAGTATTCACATACACATAATTAGACCTTGATTGTCAACGGAGTAACTCAGGACATTGTTGCTAATATTTAGTGTCATGTTAAACCTACCGAGCAATGGATAGGGAGGAGCACCTCGTCATAGGATCCAATCACCTTTAACTTAGAAAACCTAAAACATGAAGTTTAAAAACGTGAGTATAAACCTAGTGACTAAACATAAGAAGGGAACAAGCAACGTTAAGGAAGATTTAGAAATCATGATGCACTTAAGTTCAAAAACAATGCAATTTAGTTTAAGCTCTTGTTAAAACACCTCATTTCAAACTTGATTAATTAATCCCTTGATGTTGAAAATCCATGATCAACCGTGATGTTAAAGAAGTAGACAATATGGCAGAAGCCAAGCAAGGTAGCAAGCTTGACAGGAGGTTTCTCGCTACAGTGAGAAGCAGAACCGTGGCCAACCTTGCAAATTCTAGAGTTTTTAGCTGCAGCGAGAATCATTCTCATGTAGCGAGAATCAGAACAACCAAGGAAGAGTTTCTTTTCATAACAAAAAGAGGCCATTTGCTGCAATACAATTCAATTTGAAAATACTTAACAAACTTTTCAAGGTTCAACATGCAAGATTCCATATGCATTACAACCACATACTATATTCATAACTTTCTCTTGCACATGCATATATGCATATATAAACATGAATACCACCACCTCACTCAGCCAATGTGCACTCCCTACATGCACGGGGCAATATCATCATGTGCACTCCCTACTCACACATTTCTATATCATCGTATGCACTCCCTACTCACACACTTCAATATCATCGTGTGCACTCCCTACTCGCACATTTCAATATCATCGTGTGCACTCCCCACACGCACACTTCGATATCATCACACACACTCTCGCCCACATCATTACCAGTATGTGATTTCCTTCCATGCACACGCACGGTTATATTTATTACACGATATCACCTATCAAGGCACAACACACATATATATGTATATCAACATAATAAAGGAGTACGTGGACTCATCACAGTCACACTTTCACAACACAAAAATTTCATCAAGAGCTTGTTCCTGTATACATTTTAAAGAAAAAGACAATTAAAACTTTTCCAGTAAATCATTCAAACATATGTGCATTTACCCCAAAGCATTTTAATGTAAGTTCACTCACCAGTCCTCGTTGATTCTTAAATCGACTCCAACTCCCACTAATGGTCCGAATGGAGATGTGGGGTCTCGTTGGAACCTTGGTAGCTTTGTAATTGAATTGCTTTTCAAAAGCTTTCAAACTATTGTGAAAAATCTTTCTTTCTTTCTCTAGAGCATCCAACTAGTGAGAAAGAGTATTAAGGAAAGGTTTTTGAGGATTTTAAGGTGAAAGAGTAAGAAAGCACAAAGGACTTTGTTAAAAAGTGCACAAAAGCATGAAAATTGAGGTTAATTTGAGAAAATTTATGGAGGTTTCAAAGTAAGCTTCCATGGAAAGTGAGAAAACGTAAGAGGGGAAGAAGAAGAAGAAGAAGTTACTAGAAACTTAGATATTTATGCTTAATGTTTATCCAATTTTTCACGAAATTACCAAAATGCCTTTACCAAGGTCACTTTGTCTTCCCCTTACCTTTGTATAATTGTTTTACTTCTCTGGTATTGAGACAAAGTTCATAATAGTCTAAAAATACTCGGGTTCATGAAAACTTAAAAATTTTTTTACTCGAGATGCAAAGTGATCGTTTTGCCCCCACCATGCAAATTATCGATATTTCTATCTTCTTCATTGATTTTACCATCATTCATTTATTCTTTAGGTCTATCTAGAACTTAATAACATTTGAGAGCTACTTCCAAGAGCTCACCATGAAAAATGATGAAATTACCCCTAGTCCGTGTCATCGCTCTACTGCTAGTTACGGGTCTATAGAGGTTGACGTTTCATAGGTTCACTTCTGAATCACCTTTTTAACGCGATAATTAACCTCAATTGGCATCCGTAAGATTTATTAGCCACCATATCAAAGTACAAGGTATTACAAAGATATTGGCCAAGTCTTGGCCTTTTTAATGTTTGCCTATGTTCTTGTAACGTGGCAATATAAATGGTGGCTTATCATGGCAATTGGAACAAGTGTGTCACGACCTAATTTTTGGGCTATGACCGAAGCATGGGCCTAATGGACGTAGCCCACTAAGCCCAAGCAAGCCTATCTATATGACTTGTTCATTATTCCATCAAAGTTGCTAAAGTCACATTTCATAATTTCAATTCGAAATATTGATAACGATTGCCAACTCGTCGTGGCATTACCAATCAAAATATACATATAAGGTCTAAGGCATACATCTTAGTACTTTACATCACATGTATGTATTTACAACAAAAAAAATAACTTTGGGCTTCTAACGGAGTGACCAAGGTGAAGGTACGGCTACGGAATGCCAAGATACCTACCAAGGATGCGAATATACAAGGACACCTCGACCTAGTTACCGGCTACCTCTTGATTTGAAAACATGAAGTTGAAATTGGTGAGTATAAACCCAGTGAGTGAATATAAGAAGGGAACAAGCAAACGATAAGAAAAATTTAAAAAAAAACTTGATGCATTTATTTTCAAAAACAATGCAATTTAGTTTAGTTCTTATTAAAACCCCTCATTAAACCCTTAATGAGTTAATCACTTGGCGAAAATGATCCATGCACAACAAAGGATTCAAAGAGTGGAAACTTTAATAGTATGCAAGCAAGTCAAGTCAAGTCAAGTAAAACGACGAGTCCTCGTTGCAGCGGATACGCTGTAGCGAGAATGAATTTTCACTGCAGTGAAATTTGGGCTCAATTATCAACTGGACGAGGGTTTCTCTCTAAAAGCCCTCATCTTAAACTTAATTAAATAAATTCCTTAATGTTGGGAGTCCATGATCAACTATGGTATTACTGAAATGGAAAATGTGGCAAAAACCAACAAGGTAGCATGCTAGACAGAAAGTTTCTCGTTGCAGCGAGAATGCTTTCTCGCTGCAGCGAGATTCAGGCGGCCAAAACAGAAAGTTTCTCACTGCAGCAAGTTGCAAGTAGCAGAAACAAAATGTTTCTAGCTACAGCGAGGAGCTTCAGCAACTTTCTCACTGCAGCGAGAATCAAGCCAATGTAACCCTCCAAACCCGAGAGTTTTTCACTGCAGCGAGAAACAAGACACCAACAATAAATTTTCATTCTTTCAAAGAAATGCCATTTAGCTGCAAAGACAAAATCAACTTGAACATGCTTAGAAATTTCCAAGGTTTAACATGCAAGATTTACATGTATTACAACCATATACCATACTCATGAACTTTCTATAACACACATATTTATCTAGATATATATACACATCATCATGTATACCATCCCACCATCATCAGCTCATGTGCACTCCACACCGCACATAGCTGGATCATCGTCAGTTCATGTGCACTCCACATCGCACATAGTTGGGTCATCATTAGCTCATGTGCACTCCCACACGCATAGAGCTGGGTCATCATTATCACATAAAAAAAAAAGAACATCCAATGCAGATTATACATATCATCATATTGTGATAACACATGAACCATTATATAGCACACTTTCACAAGATAGAAACATTCACCAAAGGCTTGTTCCCTAGGTAGATTTTTAAGGAAAAGTTGGATAAAATCATTCAAATGTTTTGTGCAAATACATTTACATTCCTAAAGCAATTTTGAAATGCAAGTTCACTCACCGATATTTGTTAAATCTTTACTCAACTCCAACTTCCTTTAATGGTCCAAATGGGGCAGTGGGGCTTTGTTAGAACCTTGGTAGCTTTGTAAATATGAAATTCTTTCTAATAATTTTCCAAGCTATTATAAAAGCTCTTTCTTTCTCTCTCTAAACACCTAGCTAGAGAAAGTATGAAAGTAAGATTTTTCAAGGGTTTTAAAGTGAGAGAGTGAAAGAGCACAAAGGTTCTATGAAAAGGTGCACAAAAGCAAAAAAGATGGAGCTAGCTTGAGAAAGTTATGGAAGCTTGAAGAGAAATCCCATGGAGGATGAAGAAACGTGAGAGGGAATAAGGAAAAAGAAGAAGAAGCTACTGAAAATGTGAAAAGAAGCTGCTGGAAGATGATATTTATAGCTCAAGCTTATCTAAGTCCACTTAAATTATGAAAATGCCCTTAGCAAGTTAGCTTATTCTTCTCTAATCCTTTGTGCAATCCTTTTACTCTTTTGACATTGAGGCCAGGTCCACAATGGTCTAAAAATACTCAAGTTTACAAAAACTTAAAATTTTGACCCGAGATGAAAAATGACCATTTTGCCCCTACCTTGGAATTATCATTATTTTTATTTCCTTCGTCCTTTTACCCTTATTTTCATCATTCATTTATGCCTTAGGCCTACTTAGGCCTTAATATTGTTTGAAAGCCTACTTCTAAGGGCTCATTAAAGAAATGACGAAATTACCCCTAGCCCGTGTTATCGTGTCTATACCTAGTTACGAGGTTATAGAGGTCAAGGTCTCACAAAGTGGTTACATGATTTTAGCATGGGAATTGAAACAAGTGGTGGCTTGTATGTTTTTAGCTTGGGAATTGGAGTAAATGGCAGTTTGCAGGATTTTAGCATGCAAATAATGGGAGTTGCATTCTACTGCCATGTTAAAAAAAAAAAAAGGAGAGAAAGAAAGGACGACATACCTTATAATTTTGAGAAGATGAAAAATCAGTCTTGCTAGCTTATGGAATACTTGTAATACTTAAGTTGATTTTGATGTGCAGAAAATTAACAAGCGAATTCCCTTTTTATAGAGTAAAAAAGACAAAGTCCTTGTTGATTAAGGAATGCAATACTAATTGCAATATACTTCTTTAAATAGTTTTATTGCAATATACCTCTTTCAAAATTATAGCCTTATTACAATATACTTCTTCAAATAGTTTTATTGCAATATACATCTTCCAAGATTATAATTCTCTTACCTATGAGTAAGCATAATTCAAATTTAATTTGGATTGCAAGTATACCAAGACACATTAAGATTTTAAAAAATCCTAGAAATTTTGAAATTTCAAGACTTGTGCATTTATCACATTCAAAATCATGTGTGAACAAGTCTTAAGGGGGCATTTGTAGAAAGAGAAAAAAATTATCAACCAATTACTTGCTGTCACATGGATTTAATAACCATGTAATTAATTATAAAATAATTAATTTATTGGTTGGATTATTTTAAAGACATATAGTTGAACCAATTCACCTATTGGTAGATAATTATCATATTTTTTACCAATCAAAAATTAGTTATTGGTCATCCAAATTATCTCTAAATAAATCAAAATAATTTAGAGATAATATTTATATTTTTGACCACTCAAAAGTTAGTTATTGATCATCCAATTTATCTCTAAATAAATCAAAATAATTTAGAGATAGTATTCATATTTTTGACCAATCAAAATTTAATTATTGGTCGTTTAAGTTATCTCTAATAATTATACTAATTTAGAGATAAAAATCAAATTTAATTATTTAATTTATCTCTAAATAAATTAAGATAATTTAGAAATAATACCTAACTTCGGCCAATCAAAATTCAAGGACTCAAGGTCCGGCCAATCAAAAGACTTTTAATGAGTCATCATAATTAAAATCTAAATAAATTAAAATAATTTAGAGATAATTCAAAGAGATTATATTCTCATCAAAGCCTCCCACCAAACATTATAAATAGAGGGCTCCCCTAAGCCATTTTCATTCATTCGAAGGCATTTGAAGATTGGGAGGCATTCGAAGATTGAAAGCATTTCAGAGACCAAGAAGAATAGAAGATTTCTGAAGTGAAGATCAAGCGGCAACAAAGTTCGTGATTAAGCAGCAGCGAAGTTCTTGATCAAGCAGTAGCGAAGTTCGTGATCAAGATATCAAGCAAAGTTCCTGATCAAGATACAGTGATCGTGATCAAGATTAAGTCGTCAAGATCTTTGAAGCGAAGATCAAGTGTTCGTGATCAAGATTAAGTTGTCAAGGCCCTTAAAGGGAAGATCAAGTGTTTGTGATCAAGATTAAGTCGTGAAGACCCTTGAAGCGAAAATCAGGCAAGTTCATGATCAAGACTAAGCCCAAGTTTGTGACTCCTGAAGATGAATTGAAGAAATTAATCAGAAGAATTTTCATAGATCATCACTCACATTATCAAATATTTGTATTTGTCTTAAAATTTTCAAATCAAGAAATTTTGATGAGAAATTTGTGTGTATACACACACCTACAACACATTGATAACTCTATTATATAGAGTTATTTTGACACATTTTGGGGGCTTAAGTAGTTAGATCTTTGAGATTTTAGGTTCCGATCGTAGCATTTTAAGTGTTTTCTAGTTTAAGTTTGATTACATGTTGAGTAATTGATTTAAGTTATTTTAGTTAAATTTTATGTTATTTTGTTTTAAATTAGTTTAAGAGTAGTTATTGCTAATTTCTCTTATTGCTTTTGTAAGAAATTTGATGAAAAAGGCTTATTTGATGAAAATCAGTGCAAGTATGGTGATGGCTTTATTCGTATATATTTTGATATTTTGACCATATTTCTCTCTACGAAACTCCAAAAGAGGTGATTCTTGGATGGATAGAATTATAAGAAAAAGGGCTACAACTTTTATGTTTACAATTTGCGTAGTTCTAATCGGATTATGGTCAAAATATTTCTCTAATTCAGAGCACTGTAGTGGCACGTGTGGACTAAACATGATGCAGCATTGGAGCATATCTTTCAATTTGGAAGTCCAATTGACATGATTCGTAAGCCATTGGAAAGCTAAGAGATAGACCTACAACTTTATGTTTACCACTTTTCCCAGTTTGGAGTAGATCATGGCGAAAATCATTTTCGAAATTGATAGACTGCTATAGCACTAGGAGAACAAGGCTGCAGCGTTGGTGAAAGGAAGCTCACCATATGATTTTCTAGAGAGCTCAACGCTGCAGCCCTGAGAAGTAGCGCCACAATGCTGGGCCATTTTCCAAAAGTAAAAAAAGTTGAGGGGATTTTGAAAATTACGTTATTTAGAGCATATTTAAAGGACCTTTTTCAGAGATTTTAAGAGGGAGGCAATAAGCAAGTATTTTGGAGATTTGGAGCCAAGAACAAAGCAAGAAAATAAGAGAATTGGAGGGAAAATCAAGATCACAAAGCTTCAACTATTAGTTTTCTCTCTTTAACTTTTGTGTTTTTCTTAGTTTCTTTGACTTGGATTAATGGCTAATTTTCTTTGGATGAAGTTTTTATTAGATATTATGAGCTAAACTTAATTTTTTAGGATTGCAATTGAACTCAGATGTAATCTAANCTTTTTAATCTCTTTCTTGCTTATTTTAATGGGATTTGAATTGTTTATTTTAATTTGTTTTTAATGCTTTTAATTGCTTGATCATCAATTAAATTGATTTAGGAACCTAAACAAACTTGGGAAAGGGAGTTTAGTGTAAACTAAAATTGGGATAATATATGATCATATTAATTGATTTGCATATAGGATAGGGATATACCTATAGGCCTCATGTGGCCAGATTAGAACCTGAACTTAATGAGTCTGTTTTAATTTTAATTCACATAAGGATATAATGTTTTGGTTAAAACAACTATTTTTATAAGTTGAGTCGGGAGATCCTTGCAAATAATTAAAAACTCTAGATTAGCAGTTCAACCCATTGAAATAAGTTAGGAAGAGAGATAAGATTTAGATGAAGTGTGAGGGGTATTGTAATCCTAGGCTTGCTTGATTTGATTTTTACTCAAGTTATTATTACTTTGATTTTTCTTTTTAGTTTAAATTTTGGTTAATTAGTTTTAGTTATTTGAATTTGATTATTTGGATAAGATTAAATTGTTCTAATTTTAGTACTTAGTAAAATTTTAGATCAATTCTTTGTGGGATCGATACTCTGCTTGCTTTTGTACTATCTATTCGATACATATACTTGTGTAGTAGAATTTTAACTGATAAGTTTTTGTCCAGGAAAGGCGCACACGAGAGTTGCACACTAGGGGACTTTAATCAAGAAGACCACACACTTGAAGACCTCGTATGAGAAGGTCTCGTGCGAGAGCATCATACACCTAAGGGCCACTCACCCTTGGGGTGCACATCATCGGGTTATAGGCACACCGTGCCAAGGAGTTTTGCACAAATTTGGACCATTCGCAAGAGAGCCATCCGCATAAGGCCCACACATACAGAGCACAATAGCAGCCTGCACGCGTTTGGACAATATAAACATCTAAGACAACCACACTTTGATGCTATTATATGAATTCTTTGATACCTCAAAATGCGCCAAAACAAGGCCTTTGGTCAAGAGCAGTTTCAAACTTTGTTGGACAAGTTGGGCATTTTCAATCTTCATACTCCAACTTGATGGGGAGTAAAGGAGAATTAACATAGGATATAGGTCATACACGTAAGAGAGTTGTACACACAAAGCCCGCATGAAAAGGACAGCCCGCATGAAAGGTGTCCGATAGGTGCTAAGAAGAGTAGCAACAAGTAAAGTATTCTAAGGTGGTTAGAACACTTTCCATTTTTAAGTTTTCCTTGTTCATTGCTTTGCTTGCACAACAAGTAAACCTAGTTTTTAGGACATTTATTTTTATGTCATTTACTTTACTTGCACTCCAAGAAAGTCTATGATTAAAATACTTCTTTATTGAATTTATATGCATTACAAATAGGTTTAAGATGAACTATCTCTATAAATAGTCCCTTTATATTTCATTGTAAAATCGAATAAGGTTTCTTTGATTCCATTTTTTATCGAAGGTAATCAACAAGGAAAACTTAAATATGTAAAGTATCTTAATTGCCTTAAAATATTTTACTTGGCTACTACTCTTCTTAATAGCTATCGAACACCCTTCATGCAGGTTGTCATCTGCATGTGGGCCTTGTACGTTCGACTCTTTTATGTGTGTTGTCTATTTCCTAAGTTAATTCTCCTTGAAAGTTTGTGAGTTAGAAGATAGATGCTTTTGATAAGATTGGTGACGAAAGGAATTTAATTGAGGAAGAAATAGCCCCCAAAAAAAATCAACAAAGAGCAAGCTTTGGAAAGAAACAAAAAATAAAGAATCCATATGACACCAAAAATCTCACTTCAAATGGATTAAAGATGGTGATAAAATTCGAGATTTTTCCAATGCACTGCCAAACCACAAGCTAGGAGAAATGCTATGGGTGGTGTGATGTGCGATGAGAAATGGGGTTTGGGTATTGGATCCAAGGGAGGTTAAAAAGGCAACTGTAGGTTACTTTCAGAAGGTATTCCCTAGCAATTAGCGGAGGAGACTCATTTTTAATAAGCTACAATTTCGGAAAATTAGTGAAGAAGATGCTGCAATGCTTGAGGCTCCAACTAACATGGCAGAGGTAAAGTCTATAGTTTGAAAATGTAACGGCTCGAAGGCGCCCGACTCAGATGGTTATAATTTTAACTTTTACAAGAGGTGGTGGAACATTGTGTGGGAAGAGGTCCTAGAATTTGTGGCGGACTTCATGCTTCGTGGTAAGCTGGAGAATGGTTTGAATTCTACCTTCATAACATTAATTCCAAAAACTTAAATCCATCTTCCCTTTAAGACTTTGAGCCAATAAGCCTTGTTAATTATTTATATAAGATTATCGTGAAAGTACTAGCAAACCAAATGAAGAAAGTGATGCGTAAGTTGATAAGTGATAATCAATGTGCCCTCGTAAGTGGTAGGCAAATCATGGATCATGGCATGCTCCTAGCCAATGAAGTCATTCACAACTTGCGCAAGGGAATAGGAAATAACGAGGGTGTTGTGCTCAAATAAGATTTTGAGAAGGCCTACGTTTGCGTGGACTAGGATTTCTGCTATGGAAAATGGAGTGCGTGGGTTTTGGGCTAAAATGGAGATAATGGATTTATGAATGTATTTCTACTGTTGGAGTGGTTGTCCTTGTCAATGGATCGGCGACAAAGGAAATTCCTATGGGTCGAGGACTGTGTCCTTTTGCTTATGGGGTTGAGGCCCTACACCTGCTCTTGATCAGAGCGGAGTCCATCAACCTTTTTCACTGTATTTTGGTAATGAAATCATGTTTGCGCATTTCTCATTTGTAATTTGCTGATGATACTATTATGTTTGTTAAGGATGGTGTGCAAGAAGCCATTAACATTAGGCGCTTATTACGGTGCTTGAGGTTACTTCGGGCTTGAAAATAAACTTCAACAAATCGTTTGCATATCTAGTTAGCCCTCAAGTCTAGGTGATGGAGATGATTGCAGACTCTTTAAATTGTAGGGTGAGGACATTGCCACTCAACTACCTTCGGAGCAAATCTTAGGAGTTTGAAGATGTGGAAACCTATGATTGACATCTTTAATAGAAGGTTGTCTATGTGGCAGCTGAAGTACTTGTCTTTTGGAAGGCGAATAATAGTAATTAACTTAGTTTTGAACTCATTACTGATCTATTATCTCTCCATTTTTCACACACCGAAAGGAGTTTTGGATAGCCTCGATCGGCTTATGAGAGAATATATATAATATATATGGTCCTCATGCTTCTATTGGAGTCAGAGGTGGACTTTAAGTATGTTGTTTTTCTCTCATAAATTTACTGGTTATAGATTACAATCTTAGGAGTAAAGCACAATTTTTAAGAGTCCAATCTTGTTGTCTCTGCTTTGGCTGCTTGCGGTAATGCAGAAGTAGGGTAATTTAAAACCATTGCATTAGCATATAAAACTGAAATTTACAAATTTCAGCTTTTAATCAACATTGTTGATTAACCCTGTACCAGAGAAAAACATTAATTGTTGATTAACCAAATAAAAAGTGACCACAAAATAGTGATGTAGCTCAGTTTGCGGTATATTGAAAATTATCGACCAAATCCTGTAAGGGGAAAAACAAATACTACTTAAGCTAGCTTACTTTTAAAATACTAGTGGCCACTGGCCAGATCATTTCCTATACGATACGTTATGGCTTATTTTCATTCGTATTGGTAGCTTTTTCACACAAAAGGGGTTCTTCCAAGTCAAGTTTATAACTTGTCTGCAGAGACCAATCTATCAGAATTGTCTTCCTGGTTGATGATTTCTGATCATTTTGTGACTCTGGATCTGTTTTTCTATTGATCACTTGAAGGTCTTTGGCCTTTCCCCATAGCACAACATATAAGCCACCAATTACACCAACTGCACCTATCAGGCTGAAATGAAACAGAAACAGAAATTAACCATTACAAATACCAGGATATGAGAAGATAGGAAATAAAAATAAGAAGAAACTTTGTGGAGAATCTGGGATTTATATCCTTCATGTTGTTAAAATCTAAAATTATATATTTACCTGCCCAAATAAATTTCCTCGTGCAAGAGCAAAGCAGCCGATATGGTCACAATGACCGTACATAAAGGATTGAACATGGCAGAGAAGAGGGGGCCTCTTTGTGCAATGCACCAGGCTTGAACGAAAAATGAGATCCCGGATCCTAAGATTCCCTATGGATATGGCAGTCCTGGTTAGTACTCCATAAGGATGTAATTTGCATTGTATAAAGGTTAGTGACCAGAATTCTTCTTTCGGTTGGAAATCAAAGTACATACTGCAAGGAGACAACAAAAAAGCTCAATATTGGAATGAAGTGTCCATGCTTCCAGGTCTGGTTCTAAAAACAGTGTAACTGCTGCTGACTGCAATGTTCCAAAGAAACACATCCAGGAGGATAAAGAAACGAGGTCAGGGTAGCTGGCTGAAGTAGGAACCTGTCAGAAATTATAATAATATATATTAGTGATTGAAATGTCAGACAAGTGAAGAGAACTATTGGATCCAAATACCTGCAAAATCAGCCAAAGAGACCAGCAAGAAGCGCTTCCAAAGAGAAATAGACAACCCAGCAACCAGTGCTCGCCTTCCGATCCAAAAATAGATTTTGCTGGTAAAGATTGTGCGTTAAGTAGCTTGGGGCCCCTAAGCAATGCCATGAAAATGGCTCCAGCGACACAGATCACCGTGCCAACTATTTTGGCAATACTTCTCAAGCTTCGAATATTCACCTTTTCTAATCTATAGATTTACAGAAAAGGGGGAAAAAACAAGAAGAAACGGTAAATGAATATTTCTATGCGATGGTTGAGGAGACATACTTGTTTTGAGCAATCTCGTACCCAACAATCGATGCCATTAAAAAAGTGATGGCGGGGACTAGATTAGCCATGGCACTTGCCATTGATGAAGTGGCCAAATATAAACCCTCATAGTAGATATTCTGATTGATTGTCACCCTGTGCCAGGTCAGTGCAAACAAGAAGAACTGTATAAAGATTTGACCTTAGGAAAACGAACTCAATTTCATATATCCAAAGTAGGAAAAAGATATAGATAAGAAGGAAAAGCAAGGAAAATAGACTCAGAAAATTACCCGATTAGTGAGGCCAAAAACATCAAAGAAAAGCTTCTTAATCCCATAGAAGATCCACCTGATATTCGCCTGCATACAAAGGTAAGGTGAGATGATTAATTAATATACATACCATACATGCTTGTTTGAGAGAGAGAGTTTATAACTCCATATATATGTTGAAAATCGTACCACCTCGAGACATAAGCTATTGGTGCAACTGCCAAAGTTGCCACGGCTTGCCTGTAAACTACAAGGACTCGAGGACTCATTCCTTGCAACAAAGCAGCCCTTGTGGCGAGTGCAACGCCTGCATAACAGATCTGTAATCCAACCATAGCCATTGCCGGCTTGTAATCTTCCCACCCACCCATATCTCTATTGCCCTTGACAGCGATTTCGTTCTCTCTAATAACAATAACAGATGTGAGAGAAGGGGAGAATAAAGCCAGCAAAACTAAAAAAAGGTTGTTCAAGTGTTGGCAAAAGTTGTGATGATCCTAGCCATAAAAGGGCAGTAAAATAATTATTAATTTATCAAATATTAATTTATAGAAATTTTATTGTAATAACTCAAAGTAAAAAATTTAATTCAGAGTCGTGGGAAATGGGAATTTTTTTATAATACAAACGAGAATATTGTGCTAGGTGCAAACATGGTGATTAAACTAGTAATTGAAACAACAGAAATTAAGGAGCGGAATATGCGAGTACCAGCTGAGTTGGGGACAAAGATTTGTCGATTCAAGCTGAGCTAGTATCTGTTTTTCCTAGATGAGCGAGAGTCCAACCCCAGATTAATGACCTATCACTGCCAACAGAGACCACATGCAAATCCACGTTTCAACTTCGTCAGTTCTGCCAAGCAGCAATAAATTATCGGCTTTCGCCACATGCAAACACTGTCATTAAGCCTGCCTGTTCTTTTGTCTTCAGATTTCGATAACCAATCCAAGCCCAAATCTTAAAGACCTAATAATAATAATAATAATAATAATAATAATAATAATATTATTATTATTATTATTATTATACCCAACTAAATAATCAGAACATGAAAAGGTATCTTTGAATGCAACTGCTAAGAGCGTATAGGTGACTCCCGAGTGGGATCTTTTATGGTCGGCTAATTTATTTATCAATTATTAGTTTGTTAAAAATATTTACGGCACCTTTGGTTCAAAGAATGAAAAAAAATGCAATAATTATCTTGTAAAATAGATTGCTTGTTTTAAAGGATCTGCAAGGACTTATCTAGAGTACTCGTTGAGATTGGCAATGAAGACAGAGCTCTGCGCAATTTATGAAGGGGTGACAACTGAATATCGGGGAAACTAAGCTTGAGAAAATTAAGGAGAGAAGGGTTCAGAGACTATGGAGAGATGATAAATTTCAAATGGGAAGTGAGAGTTTCTTTTATGCGGTATGGTGATTATGCTCTTGTCTCTTTTAGCTAATAGTTTCTAAACTTCCTCCTATCTGTGAAGGTGGGAAGTTGAGTTTAACTTCTGTTTTGTGCCTACTGGATATTGAAAGGTGTACTGCTGATTTTAGGTTTCACCATCCTCGTGAGATGTGTAAGTTGTAATGGTTTGATTATTAATATAAATGATTTATTGTTTGAGAAAGAAAATATAGAAGGGTGAAGAAATAGAATAAAATAGTTATTATATAATATTTATAAAAATTCTTGAACTATTTAAAAAAATTCAAATAATTTTTTATTTTTTTACGTTAAATTAATACTTTGTATTTTTATTTTAAGTCAAATAAACTTTTATTACCTATGATTGATTAACTATATTTAATCAAAATGTCACTTGTTATTCTATGCTACATGACGCTAATGTAGTATACTGACATGTTATAATAGATGATAATGTGACATACTGACTTAACATGATAACATGATCATATGACTTTTACATCGTCTACATCATTGCCATGTCAACATCATGTGAGTATAAAGTAATAAATAATTTTTTTACCTTCTCCATAGTCTTTAGGAATTAATGATATATTTATCTAGTTTATACCAATAGACATAAAAATAACAGAAACAACAGCAATTTACCATCAAGATCAGTCATAGTCAAATGCAGGATGTACATAGTTAAATCTAGTAGTAAAGTGCAACTTTCCAAGTAAGATCAACCACAAAATAACAATATGGTCACCGAGGGTCATAGAATGTAGATTACAATCATAATAGGTCCTGCCTGAAAAGGTAATGATAATGTGACATTACTTGCATCCGCAAGACATGAAACAATTTTCAAGATTCCAATGAGGCCCATCTTTTTGTACTTCATATTGCATTGTTGATATGTTTTTGATTACTAACAATTTATCAGCCGTTAGTTATAAGAATTTATTAGATTCAAAATAAAATATATGGGCTTAATTATATGTAATAGAAAAAAAGAACTTATTTAAACTTTCTTGAATAGTTTATGGATTTTTTCAAACATTATACCAATAGTTATTATAATGTTTGGTTAATTGGATTGGAATATATAAGAATAGTATTAATATGTTTGGTTAGCTCAAAGCACAAGATTGGAATAAATATAAAAGACTGATTTATCTTTTTATTAAAATAATCATAATTTATTATAAAAATATTATTTTATTATAAATTAAAATTTTTATTTTTGATCAATTAAAATTTTAATACTATTTTCATTATAATTCTTTCGTTTTACTCTCTATTTCTTCTTTGTCTTTTTTCTCTTTTCCTTCTTTTCTTTCTTCTTTTCCAATTGATCAGTGATAGAATATGGTATCCGACAAAGCACCTAGATGCTGCTAGTGACCAAATCCAACCACTGGCACATCATTATAACCTTGCAATGGGAAGATTGAGCCGCTTAGACCTGAGCCAGTGATGTGCCATCGTGACTAATAGCAATAGATTTAACTATTTGGCTCCCCTCATTGGTCTTTTTCAATCAAGTTTGACCATTAGAAGCCCATTTTGTCACCTGCAACAGTCATAACTTTTGGTTTACGTAATTTAGTAATTTTACAACCATCGATGATGGTTGAAATTTGGTCGTTGGCTCTATTCGCTCTCCTACGCTTGGGATAAATTTTTTTTTTTTTAGAAATAAAATGTTCCATAGAATAGTATTTCTATTGCTCAAGTTAAAAAATAGCTAATACCATGGCGAAAAGAAGAATGGCCATTTTGATTAAACCCATAATAGACTTTTTGATCAGAACGGTTATTCCTCCTCATAATTTGAACCAAATTAGAGAACGGGCCTTCATCTAGAATAGACACGAAATAGAATTCCCATTCCATTGAAAATTTTCGGCTTCGCTTTTGGTGTAAGTGGATCCCTCCCCATATATATATTTTATAGCAATGCTACATGTTACGTGGTTTGAATATGATAAAATGATATTTTTATCTATATTGAGGGGCACGGTAGCAACACTGCATGTCATGTGGTTTGAATATGACGAAATGATAGTTTTATTTATACTAAAAAGCATAGTTGTTAAATCGAGATACTATCATATATCGAAATCTTATTTTTTTTAACAGAATTGAATATTATAAGGCATAAATTGGAATGATGATTATTATTATTTTAATTTAAACTCTCAACATATTTCTTAATAATATAAAATTTTAAATAAAATATATATTTTTTCACATTAATTTATTAATTAAAAAATAACATGTTGAAATTAAAAGGAACTTGAATTTTTTTAGTATTTTTTGTTTAAAATCTAAAGATTGAAACTCATAAAATGTAATTTTTCATGTTTCAACTCAAAAAAATAATAAAAAATAAAATTTTTGATAATTAATTAGAATTAAGCTTTATAACAAAAGTGTATCAATTGTATTATACGATATGCCCCTATATCGTAAGATACGTATTGTTTGTTGTACAATACGCTTTCGATACTTGATAAAATGCGATATAGCTATAGATACGTATTGTTTTTTATTAGTATTGTATTGTAACATATTGTACTATATGTATCGCATATTGTACGATAATAATAACTATGCTAAGAGGCACAGTAGCAACGCTATGTGTCATGTGGTTTGACTATCATGAAATGATATTTTTATCTATACTGAAAGGCGTAGCAACACTAAATGCCATGTGTTTTGATTTTGATATAGACTAAAATTATAAGGCAAATGTTTTGATGGAGTAAATTAAGTGAGGTACCTATACTAGCGATAGTATCGCTGGACATTGTGCACAATGGTGAGAGCACATAGCTAGCAGAGGGCATGGATAATGATGCTAGCCTTGTGGCTGAAGGATGGCACAAGTGTTTATCATAGTCATTGGCTTGAGCCACTGTACCACTTTTATACGAGTTCACTACTTGGCATACACCCTAGATAATTACGGTAGTGGATAATGGCACTATCCTTGAGATAAATGTCATCAGGACTTATTATGATTATATAGTACTTCACTAGCATACTCCACTGCATGTTTATGATATAGTTGTTTTAATTGATTTTGATAAAGAGTAGTTGTTGTAAAAAGTGAGGTGTTTATATGGCGTTATGGTTGAGCTTTGGCTATTTTTAAGTTATAAGTATTGGAAAGCACTTAAATGTTATAATTGCCTCCATTGATTTGGTTTTAAATTAAATTGCATGATTTCTAAAGGAAAAATGCATAACTTTTAATAAAAGCCTCCTTGTTAAATTGTCTATTCCCTTTGTATATCCCTTATTGAGTTTATGCTTACCATTTTCAAAATGCATGTTTTGACTTTTAGATTAAAGAGTAGCTAGATCATAGAGTTGGGAGTTCCACCCGAATATGTCAGTTGGTAGGTAACTATGATGGCCTTCAGTAGCCACTTTGTTGGTCCCTATAATATGTGCTAGAGGGGGTAAATAGCACAATTTGGCTCTTGACAAGATTGGAAACTAATTTTCAGAACTTAAGAAAACAAAAATAGAGTATAAAATGCACATCAATTTAGAGTGGTTCGATCCAAGACCTACATCCACTACCTTGATTATCCAACTAAGGATTTTCTCACAAACTCACTAACAACTGGTGAAATTCATAAGCTTCCACCAAGCTTTTACAATGGCTTTTACCAGGCTCAGTCACAACCGTTTACACTAGTTTTTCACGAGCTCAACTAAAACTCAAAGTGGTTTTCCAAGGCTCAACCACAACCTTTAACAATCAAGCTATCCCAAGCTTGAACAACCCCTTAGAGTGACTCCCTCACTCTAAGAATACAAGAGAAGTAGTAAAAGAAAGTACCTATGATCACTGGATGATCTGATTGGTACAAGATTGAGTGCTAAATACAAATGCAAAGAGTAGGCGTTTAAGTGCAGACAAGTACAGTGAAACTTTTCTGGTTTTTCTAATTTCTATAGCTTAAATCTCATTCGAGGCTTCCAAAAACTTGTTTTTAATTGTTGAGAGACCCTTTTATACTTGGAGATGCAACTTTGATGGCAGTTTGACAATATATGGTCGTTGAAAACAGTTAAGGATGAGTTCTAGTCGTTAATCTATCTTGTAGTGCTCTAGTTCAAATTGCAGACAGAGAGCTCTTAGTCGACTGATTTGATGGACTAAGTTGATTCTGTTTCTGGTTTGCAGATCTTGGCAGAGAGCACTTAATCAACTGACTTGGTCGACTAAGTTGGTTCTGTTTCTCAAAATCTTCAGCCCACCATTTCTCCAATTTGAAACTTGGTCAACCAACGTTTTTCTTTGTTTCACCAATAAGCTTCCTCCTTGTTAGACTATTGCATCTTGTTATTTTTATCCCTTTTTTTTCTTTTGATATACTCTTTGAAGAGTTTAATTAATTAATTTCATATATTAATTTCCTGCACACTAAAGTAAAGGTATTTGACACAAATGAGCGGGAATATTTTGCTATCATCAAAAACATATAGAGTCAACATTCTCTATCTTTTATTTTATATGATCACAAAATACTCCATGATTAAGAATGCAATGTCTATGCTCAGTATGAATGCTTCAAATCTTTATGCATAATGAGGTGCTCTCCCTTAGTCAATGCATCTACTTTTCTTTCCATAATATTAAACAAAACCAAAACTGAGCATCACACACATAAATTAAACATGAAGACCTATTTAACTCTATTTGATTTAATATTCCTTCTCTCTTTTTTTTTTTTTCATCATTAAACAAGATATTCAAAACTCCTCCTTAATGAGTGCATCAAGATTTTATTTTAATCTTTAAATCAAACTTTAATGAATGAGAATCATAAGCACTCATACACCTAAGTCATTCAAGCTTATAGATATAGTTTAATAACTTAAAGAGTCAAGCTTGTGTCAATGTAAGAACAAGTATATGAGAGTTAAATAATTTAAAGAAATCTTCAAGAATTACTCAATAAAGCTCAAGCAAATTTGATCATTTTGTCATAATCAAAACTATAATAATTTTAAAGCTAACACACTTTTCACCAAAGTCCTTTATTGTACGAGTACTGCGTTGGTCTTTCGACTATTTGTGATATTTGTGCATAAACTGGTCATAGCCACAAGGTGGCATATATAATTTGAGGATTTTATGTTGATGTATATATTTTTATATAGGTGTGGGCACGTAACTAACTGCTTTGCCACACTATATTGAGGGTCACTTGGACCCATATGGATATATTCATTGTGATACTACACTAGGTGTGTTATGCATGTATTTATACGTGATGTGTTAATACTTGGTGCCATGGATAGCAGGTACAAGTATGCTATGACCTATCAAGTTATAAACTATAAGGTTTGCATGGGTCTAACGAGCCCAACCTGTTGGGTCCATGTGCCAGTGACGGCCAGCAATGGTTAAGTGACAAGGACAGGCTCTGGGGACGTAGGTCGAGAAAGGTCGGGCCTAAGGGGGACAAAGAAAGGGAGAATAAAAGAAAAGAACAAACGGGAGGGAAGGCAATCAAGTTAGTTATATGATTAAATTTACCAATGAAATTATCGACGCAAAATTTTTTTGGTACTCATGGTTGACATTTGATTGATGTATGACAATACTTTCTCCAACGGAAAATTAGTCAACATTTTGAAAATTTTGATGGTAGCCTTTTGACGTTTAGGGTAGGCATTATCGACCAAAATTTCGTCAATATTTCCATTGTTGTGTTTTAGACCCTTGATGCTTCATATTCCATTTACCAACGGAAGTAACAATGGATTATTTTGTTACCAAGCGTGATTGACGTTTGATTGATGTCTAAGTTTACCTTTCAAGATCAACAAAAATCCCGTTGACAGTTTTGTTGCTAATTTCTTACTCTAGATGCTTTATTTTTTATTTCCGAATGGAAGTTAGCGACAGATGACTCCGTCAGAAAGGGTGATTGATGTTTGATTAACGTTTGACTTTACTTTTCCCAACTGATGAAAATTTTGTTGGCATTTTCGAAATTCCATCAGTATATCCATTGCTATGTTTCTATCCCCGAATGCTTTATTCTACAATTATTGACTGAAAATAATGACGGAGTATTCCGTCAGCAAGTGTGATGGATGTTTGAGTTTACCTTTCCAATTGACAAAAATTCCATCACCCTTTTTGGAAATCCCATCGGCACCTCTGTCAGTACTTTCTATATCAACAGATATAGTATATTATTGGTAGGCTTCGCTCTAACAATAAACATCGATCGAGTACCGATGGAAGATGTTTCGTTGGCATTTTTTGTCGCTGTTCTACTAGAGAATTGCATAGATGTTATTCGTTACAATTCCATCGTTAATCGATTGGCATTTACCAATAGAGTATTATTAACGGAAACATTTCTGTCAATAAAGCCTGAATTTTAGGTAGTGTTCTTTGAATTGATTTACCACATTGTCCAAGTTGTCGAATACGTCTTTATTCCACTACTTTAGAAAGGAACATCCACTTGAGCATCTTTTTTCACTTTCGATCAGAAACCCAATCTTCATTGAACATCTAACAAAGTTCATTCATCTAGAGACTACAGTATTGAAATTTTTATCCTATAGCCAACAATTAAGAAAAGTAAAAAGGGCATGGGTCCTAATCAATCACTTTTGAGATTAAGGGTGCATTCGTTTTATATAAAATATTTTTTGGAAAACATTTTCAAGACTTATACTTGTTTAGAAAACGAAAAATTTATTCTAGATATAAAACATTTTATGAGTCAACAGAAAAAATACCAATTAACCACGTAAAATGTCTTACATCTTTGAGAGGCGTAAGACATTTTGCAGGGAACAAAAAAACTACTCTTATACTAAGCTTAGCCATATAGGTTTGATGAATATGAATATTTAACTTAAAATATTATAAAATTAAAAATATTAATATTTAACATTAAAATATTAACTTAAAATATTAATATTTAAATTATTAAATATTATTAAAATTTTAAAAAATTTTTTAATGAAATCATTCAATAAAATTAATATTTTTATTTATAAATTAAATAAATCTTACTAATAATTATAACAAAAAATATTTCAGTGACCATAATTTAATGAATATACATTTATAAATATAGGTTTTGAATGTTTTACATAATTGATGAATATTGATATTTTTATAACCTTATGATAGAAAGAATAATGAGATGGAAATTTTGTTTACAATTAGAGCTTACTTTCATTATAATATGTGGTTAAATACTTTGAAAAATATAATTATTCATTTTTCCCATTTTCATTTTCATTCTTAATTTTAATGTGAAAACTGAATGGCACCATTGTTTTGTAATCAACTCCTTTATCATTTTAACACCCAAATAACTTCACCAGTGATGGTACAATATTTTCCACTAGATGATACAAACAATAAAAAATGCTTTCGACAATTTATCCGAATAACAAAATACTTTAAATTTTTATGTAAAATATTTTACATAGAAAAATTGTCCTTCAATAAGTTATTTTTCGGTTACTAAACGGACTCTAAGAGAATAGGACATGGTCTGAAATGGTGTGCTTTAGTTCTTTCTGAGATAGATTCTATAAATTGAGAATCCATTTCGGGGACTCTAAGAGTTGATTCAATCTATTTTTTTAACCTGGACCAAACCATGTAAATTGTTACTTAGTAAAGGTTGGTGTGTGAATTCTCTTTTATCAACGAAATCATTGAAGGCTTCAATACCAACACTTTCCATGTTGCATCCTTTTCTCTTATCATTGTTGTAGTTGTTGAAGTCTCTTGCGCAACAACAATTATTGGGTCTACATACTAGACCTGATAATTTTGAACACGACACGAAAAGATATGAGTTTAAGCATGTTTGGGTTTAACCTTAACATGTTTCGTGTCTTAACGTTTCAAATGTGCTTAACACGTTTAAAACACATTTAAATATGATTAGTTAAAGGTGTAAACGTGTTTTCCTGTTTACAAATATATTAGAGACACGTTTATTAATGATATGTTAAAATTAATTTTCTAAGACTATTTTACTCTTATTGTATAATTTTAAACAAATATTTTAAAAGGTTTTCTTAATTTCATAAGGGTAAGAAAGTAATAATATCCAAAACCTTAATTGTTGTGTTGATTTTTCTTTTTATTTAGATGAGCTGCATAAGCACACGTAACAACACGATATAAGGCACATTTAGCTTTCTTTCTTTTTTGGTTCTAACCCATTCCATTTTCTTAATACCTTTACTAGTTATTTCACCGTTTCTTCTCTTTTTCTTCTTTCCCGCTGATTATTTCCCAATAAGAAAATCCCAAAAATCCCAACGTTAAAAGCCTTCTCCTCCAATTGGTGGTACAATGGTTGTGTTTGACAAGTTTGCTTTCTTTTCAAAATTTTATCAAAATGTTAATGATTTGAATTTATGTCTTTTACCAACTGTGGTTTTTTATTTTGGTTGATTTTAATTCAATATTTAACTTACTGAAAATTATATGTATCTACTATTTAAAAAGTTAAATTCAAATTTTAATTTCATTCTCTATTAAAAAGAAAAACATTTTATTGGAAACAAAAGAAGAATGAACTTAGAGTAGAGGTAGAATTATAAAAAAAATAAAAGTTTATGATTTTCTTGGTTACGAAATTAGTGGAGATTCAGGAGAATATTAGTTTTGATAGGTTAGTGGTGCACAGTGCACTCTTGTCAAACCCTGCTCTATAAAGTAATTACGGTGTCATTCACATACTCGATAGAATGTTTGTATATTGAGAAAGCCCGAGAAATTGACAAAAGACGATATTGCCCCTAGAAGTACAATTAAGTCGATTAAACATTGAACAAAATAAAATCGAGATCTTAAAGATGAAAATGAGAATGTCACAGTCCAGAGATGACTCAAAATGGTAATTTGGAGTTCGAGGTCCGATTTGGAGTCAATCTGGAAAATTGACCGGTTAGGGGCAAAATGGTCATTTTGCAATTTGAGGACAAAATGAAAATTTTTAGAAAAGATTTTCTTAGCCCCATTTGACGTGTTTGAGTATGATATGAGTATTGAAGTACAATTGGAAGATTTAGCAGTTAAAAATATGAGTTTTTGGTATTTTTAGAGTATAGGGGCAAAATGGTAATTTTACCACCCAAAATCGAAAATTTAATTTTTGAAAGGATTTTGATCAAATTTAATTATTTGGAGTGTGAAATGAGTGTGAGGAGTGAAAATTATGCATTATGGCAAATTTTCAATTTTTTGGGCAAAAATATAATTTTTGAAAAGTTCAGGGATAAAAGTGTAATTTTAAAAAATTTACTCTACCAAAATTTTGGAAAAATCTGAAAATTTCACTTAAAACTTGGATAAGTCAAAGGGAATGAGTGGTGGAAAAAGTAGGACAAGTGGATGGCTAGAAAAAAAA